>NC_134085.1:149156290-149263354 GCF_000715075.1 Nicotiana tabacum
GAATCTTCAAAAGAAGATTCGAGAAGCTCTGAAGTGATTCGAGCCAAACTATCTTCAGATCCATAACAAGGGTTGTTAGGGGAAGCCATGGTGTTAATTTGGGGTTGATTGGTTTAAGTCTGAACTTGGCTCGAATCTTCAAATGAAGATTCGAGAACCTCCAGGGAGATTCGAACCAAGCAGGTAACATATTCGGATAGAGGAGGCTTAGGGGGTTTTGGTGTGTTACTTTGGTGACCGGCGGCGTTGATGCCGCCGAGTTTCAGGCGAAGGGGAATATGGGCGGCTAGGGTTAGGGGTCTGTTTGAGAAGATGATGAACAGGAGAGGATGTGGGGGTGTTTAGTTAGGGGTCGGGGTAAGGGTTTGGGATTTATATAGGGGTGGGATGGATCGATCTCGTCCATCCGATCAAGCAAGATGAAAGGCCAGGATTAATTCATTAAACCAAACGACGTCGTTTGATTTGAAGTTGGGGTCGGATTGAATCGGGTTAATGGATCGGGTTATGGGTTGCGGGTAAGGGTGATGAGATCTTGGCCGTTGGTTGTATTTAATCTGACGGCCCTTGATTAGAGATGACCAAACGACGTCGTTTGGTATCAGCTTGGGACTGGGTCAGACTTGGCTGTTTGGATTGGGCTGTGGGGGGGATTTAACGTTTTGGGCCTGGATTTTAATCCAGGTCCAATTTTGTATAACTTGTGCTATTTTTTTTTATTTTTATTTTTCAATTAATTCATTTTCTAATTTAATTTAAAAAAAATTATAAAACCATTTTAACTTCACAAAATATATTAATTACTCTATAACCATTATTTAACACATAGACAAAAACATCAATCACACAGTGAAACATTTAAAATAGAACCAATGCGGATTTTTTGCGATTTTATTTAAATTATCTCTTAAATGCACAATTAAATCCTATATGCATGCAATATGTATTTTACTTTATTTTTATTTTATTATGACAAATATAAACATTTACGGACATAATACAAATATTTAACACCACGCAAATTCACAATTACACAGTAAAAGAAATTTATTTTATTTTTTGATTTATTTTGGAGTAGTTTTTCGTAAGGCAAAAATTACGTGCTCACAAATATAACAAAAGATTTGCTTCGCAAACAAAACCAAAGAAGCATTAATGCAAAAAGAAAAATGAGGGACAAGGAGGATCCAATCCAGTCTTTGAAATTGGCATTTCCTGCTGATTTCATGATTCACATTAACAGAAGCGGATACTTTCCCCGTAAATAAGAGCTTGTTCCTTTATTTGCATCACCAAGTCACAAGGAGAAATAAAATATCTGAGAACTACAAGTAAAGAGTATGAGTGGCATTACAGTAAGGGTGTCTTTACATTTTTTTTTTTTTTGTGTGTGTGAATAAAATTTTATTAATCACCATAGTATCCTTACGAAACTATAGCTATGCCAACACAGCCTGCCATCAAGGAAAACAGATACACAGATTACTACTACCTCAAGGGCTACATAACTAGAACGCAAGGCTTTGCATTACATTCCCGATTCTAGGAGAAGCTCTAACACTACATACAAATGCAATTTCCCTAGCAATGAATTCCCAATCTCTGTCTTTCTTCTCAAAGACTCTTTAAGTTTTTTTTCATTCCACAAACTGTGAAATGTGAAAGAAAAAGAAACATTCTGTGTGTAGTGTTTCCTTTGAATCACACACATTTGTCTTGATAAGTGAATTTCTCTCTATTATAGTGATACTGTTTTGCTCATTCCCTTATATGTTTCCCTAATTTGAGAAGGGATTGCAGACTCAGGCCAAATAACATCGAATGACTGGCATCCACAAAGCCTAGTTTCTCAGAAGCCTAGCGTGTGTGTATATATAGCTACTCCAGGTATAATTGCATCCCCTGGAAACATACAGCTATATCACAGTAACCAATGATGTCTATGAAAAGCTTATTTTTTTGTTTTACCTTTTCTTTCTTGTCATTTCTCAAGGATTCTCGTCAAACAGAGTTTTATGAAACAAAAGCATGTTGAGTTTGCCACCAATAGGTTGAATTGCTAGTGATCCAGACATTAATACACAAAGCTGGGTTGTTTATGGAATCCAATGCTAACATCATGTCTGAAACACGTACTCCCTTTGTTCCCCAAATGTTGAAGAACATTTGTCATTCAAAGCCATATTACACATAAAAATGTATTCAAAGCCATTTTAAGCAGAGCTCTAGAGCATAAGTAAAGGCTTCTGATGATCCAACAATTGGTTAAAAACTCAATTTAACTAGTAGCTAGTTCAAGTGTGCTAGTTTCTGTGAGTTAAACTTCATATCTTGCATCACAATATAGGTTGATTTCCCTAACCCAAGAAATACAGTTATACATACTTTACCTTATCAAAAGAAAATTGTACTTGTATACATTATAAGAATCACGAACCACATCAACAAGTGAGACCACATAAACACAGCTTCCTTCATTCAGTAACTCACTAATACATTATCTAACACAAAGCAAGAACCAGCAGGATCTCAGAATCACTGGATCATCTTTTCATGTTTTGTTCTTTTGCCACACACAATAAGTTGAAACTATCTAAACGTATAACACAGACAAGCAGTCCAAATAGGTTGCATAATAACATCCAAGCTCCAAACCCTTCCCACCACGGAGCAAAAGACATACAAGTAGCACTCACAGTAGCTATATTACATGAAAAATTCAATCTTTCAATCACCCTATACTTTAAGCAGTTGCAACTTGTTAGAAAATGCAATAGCAATCCAATCACGTTGCGCAGCAGACCACTGAATTTGATTAATCTCAGCTCCCGCAGAGTACATTGACATGGGATCAATCCCATTAGGCCCAGCAACAGTAGGCAACTCCCAAATGAGGGCCTGCCCATCATCCCCAGCTGAACAAATATGTCTACAACTCTGTGGAGCCCACGCAATCGCATTCACACTCGCCTGATGCCTTTCTAACTCCGCCACAGGCATCGCTGGCGACCTAATATCTAATATTACAATCTTGTTACTATCCATTAATATAGTAGCCATGTATCTCAAATCTTGCTTGTTCCAAGCCAACCTCAATAACGGAGTATCTGGTTGTGGACTCTCATAAATAATTGTAGAATGTTCTTTATCCCTCAAATCAAAAATCCTAACTGACCCATCAGCAGAAACTGATGCAAAAACTCCATCTTCACCCCAAGCTATATCGTAAACCTCTTTATCATGGGCTATCAATTGGGTTTCGACAACCCCTTTTTCAACATCCCAAATAGTACAAGTAGTATCAATACTGGAAGTACCAATTCTTCTGGGCTCAACTTCATTCCAATCAAAAGAGGTTAAAGGGGCACAGTATTCACTAGTTTTACTGTTGTTGAGAGTGAAAAGTGGTTCAATAGAACTTTCTCGAACTTCCCAGAGACGGAGGTAATCACCGGAAGAGGCGAGAATGTCGTTGGATTTAAGGGAAGCAGAAGGATTCGGATGGAACATGAGTTTAGTAGGTGGGTATGGGTGATCGAAGGAGAGATTCGGAATTGGGTTTAGGGTTAGGGTTTCTTCGTCGAAGGAGAGAATGTCGACCCGGTTGTTGAATTCTTCGATAAAACTTCCGACGGCGATGCGACGGCGGCGGTTGTGGAGGGGAGAAGTGAAGGAGGAAAAGGCCATAGCGTAGATGGGGTAGGAGGAGTCATAGGTGACGGAGTTTTCAGATCGGAGGCGGGATTCTTGACTTGAATTTTCCATGTTTGGTGGGATGAATTAGGGAAATTATGTGTGTATGCGTTTGGTAGTGAAATGGATGTCACTTGTGCTTACATTTGATTGCTAGAACGAAGTGTTTTTTGACCGGCAGTTCGCTCTTGAGAAAATTGTGATGATATGACTCCCCTCACCCTGCCTTTGGTTTTCATACTCCTATGTTATTGTATACGGGTGAGTAGGATTTGACTTGTCGGGTGTTTTCTGTAAGACCAAGACGCAGTCATGTTTGGGGGCCATAATTTGGACAATTTGATCTGTAAACTTTAGTTTTTGTTTGGACCTCAGAAGCACTAAAGTTTAATTATACTAGTATTAGATTTTGAAAGTCCAAGACATAAGAACCTTGAAGATTCAATATTGATGACTTTTCTTAGTTTTAGGGTGTGTTTGGTATAAAGAAAAATATTTTCCAATTTTTCTATTTTGGTTGGCTTAAATGTTTTAAAAGATATTTTCCTCATGAATTTATTTTCCTCCAATTTGAGAAAAATATTTTCCCTATCAAAAGAAAAAGAAGGGAACATATTTTCCAAAACTCTTCTTCAACCTTCCCCAACCCCATCCCCACAACCCCACACCCTAACCCACTCCTACTCCCACACCCCCACACCCCCACCTACCCTCAGCCCCACCCAAAACCCCTTCCCCGACCCTACCCCAATCCTAAATAAAAAAATATTATTATGAATACTTTCTTTTCATATTGTAGATAAAGTACTTTTTTTTTCATTTCAACAAAATGAGTATTTACTTTTCATGATGCAAAAAAGTTTTCTCTTTCATTTCAACAAAATGAGTATTTTCTTTTCATGGTGTAGAAAAAAAAATTCTTTCATTTCAATATAATAAGTACTTTCTTTTTAAGTTGTAGGAAGATTATTATTTTTTTATAGTTATTGAGTATAGATTTCAATATTGTTTTGCATGAAAAAGTAAAACAATACATTAGTCCCTTTCGGTTTGTGTAAATTTTTAAAAGAATACTTAAATCCTGAAAACATTTGGTATCTGGTTCGGGCGGGGGGGGGGGGGAGGGGGGATTTGGAGAAGGGTTGAGAAAAGTAGCATAAAAAATTATTTTCTTTTGAAAATATTTTCGATTCTTTAACCAAACACTAGAAAATATTTTTCGGAAAAAAAAATTCATTCACCAGCAAACCAGGGAAAATAAGTTATGCAACCACTCATTTTTCAAGAAAATATTTTCTAGAAAAATATTTTCCTACCAAACACACCCTTGTTCTAGCAATTGTATAAATGTTGGTCTCACTATTACTGATTATGTACCAATTATGACTCAATGGTTAATTAACGTTTTGATAGTATTGGTCTGAAATGAAACTAACTTTTTTCTTTTTTGGAAAAGATTGTTTTATCATGTATTATTCAAATCAAATGCGAGTATATCATCAATGAGGCACAAAGGGGTAGTATCTCACTCCATGGAATCAAATATAGAAACATATGCTCTAGCAAGACCGCGAGCAACTTGATTCGTTGATTTCTTAACAGATGACAAAAAAATGAGAACTCTTCGAGAAGAGATATATAATCAAAAACTAAAGTATCAAAATAATAAAAATTCAGCAAATTTCCTTCTAGAGCACTTCATGAGTAGATTATCAATTTCAATAATAAATGTCGTTGCACTGATGTGATGCCCACCACGGAGGGTGGGCTGATGATGGCGGGTCTAAAAGGACTCACAGACTTTTAGGCTGATAAGTGTAAACACGTGATTTTTGCCCTATATGAGAATTACCCCCGAAAAATTTCAAAAATAAAATAATTTTTTAATTGTTTGCAATTGTTGTGAATTTTGTGTTATTTTTCTTATATTGTTTGCATTTTGTCTATGCATGTTTATTTGCTAAATTAATAAAAAAATACAAAAATATGTCGCATTTGCATTTGATATTTAATATAGTTTGTTTTACAAAATGAAAAAATCATAAAAATAATGTACGTTGCATTTTTAGCATTTAATGTTCAAATTGTGTGATTTTATCGTTAATCGCTATTTAATTGTGTGTTAATTGTTATTAAGAGTTAATTAGTATCTCCAGATAATTTTGGGTTTTATCATTTAATCTTAGCATTTTAGCTTTATTATTTAGGAAGTTGAATAAAAAAAAAAGAACAAAAATAGAAGAAGACCGGATTGGGCTTTTTCTTCAATTTTAAACCACAAGCCCAAAGAGTTTTCCCCATGACCCGGTCTATTTCAACTCGGGTCGACCCGATCCGCCCCATAACCCCAAATGACCTAACCCCTCCTATCTTCACTTCATTTTTCCTAAACCTAAACCTAAAATCCGCGCCCCCCCTCTCTTTCTCTTCACCCTCACCATGAACAACCCCTCCAAGCGTCCATGGCTGCTTCCTCACAGCTCCTTCACCATCTCCATCATCCTCAACACACACATGCCATTAGCCTCACTCATCGCGCCTGGTCAGTTGCTTCCTCAAATCGTCGAAAATGTCGTTCAAGAGGTTCGTGGAGATCGAAAGAGTCACCCTTGTCAACTACGGGGAGGACTATGGGAAGCTCGTTGTTATCGTCGATGTCATTAACCAAAAATCCTTGTGAACCAAGAGAAGAGGAAGCAGTCGTTTCCCTTGGCTAGCTTCAGCAACCAACGAGCTTCTCCTTCATTCCTTGAACCACCCCAGACCACCATCACCCAGCCTCTTGCTTCGTCGAGCTCCAGCCATAGACGTTGGGGTTGCTTCATCTTCTCATCCCAAACGACCAGCAACTCGACCATATTCACGACGCACGACCATGGCTGCCCGCGTTGCTGCTGCTGCTTCATCCAGTTTCTGCAGCGTCGCCACTACTACTCCTGCTACGTCCAGCCATGGACGAGCTGCAGCGTCGCTTCTGCTGCCTTCTGCTACGTCCAGCCATGGACGACTACCAAAGCTTCCCTCCGTCGAGCATGTTCAGCAGTAGCAGCTGCTACTGCTTCACCGCCTCCTCGCCGCCACTGCTTCGTCTTCAAATGACACCAAACGACCATCTTCTTCGATCGTCCGTTCGTGGTCGTCTTCGGCGTTAAGTTATTTTGGTGCGATAATTGTTTCCGGGCAGATTTGTTTTCGTTCGAGTTCATCGTCGTTCCGATCCGGTTAGTTGGTTTAACCAATTCGTGTTTATCGTTTTTTTTATTTTCTTCAGTTTGTTTCATTTTTCTTGTTTATTTTTAGGTAGAAATTGTTAGTTTAATTATAATGTTGTTAGATTTAAGTTGAAGTTCAATTAATTATTTCTTTAGTTTGTTTTTATTAATTTAAAAGGATTTAGTTTTAATATACAGTGTTAGTTTAATCGCTTGAATCCGTTTTTTGTTGTTTAATTTAGATTTAATTCGTGTTCATTTTTTTTTGTTTGAAGTTCGTTTTTAATCCAGTGATTTAATGTGAGTTTATGTTTTGGTTTCTAATTTTTTGATTTAGTTTGAATCATGCATCTTTGTTGTGATGTTGTTGGATTTAATTTGAAGATCAATTGATTATTTGAGTTTAGTGATTTGAATCTGTTTATTTGTTTTGTTTAAGTTTAATTTGAATTTGAGCTCAATGATTTGAATATACTTGTTTGTTATTGTTGTTGAATCTGAAAATAGGTTTGTTGTTAAAAAATATTGTTCAGTCAAAATAATTCCAGTTTTCCTTGTTGTTCATCATTTAGTTTAAGTTTGTTCATAAAATTTAATTAGGAATTGGTTATAGCTTCTGTATTTTGGTTAGAATTGACTAGGTGAATTGGTTATAGCTGACGGGGTTAGAATGGTCAATTGTAGTATTTTCAGGGGTAAAATGGTAATTTTAGTAATTTCAGAGGGGTATTTTTGGAATTGAAAATCTAAACAATTTTTTATTTTGAGTGCTCTGTCCATTAAGATTAAATAATATTTAAATAATATTAAAATAATACATGGTGGGGAACAAGACATATGGTAGTGGGATTAAAAGGGGGATATGTGGAAGATAGTGAGATTTAATTTAAATAAGGAGAGTTTGGCTATAAATAGAGGGGGCTGGAGACAAATAAAAGGGGCTGGAGATTGAAGAGAGATGGAATTCCGAAAATATTAAGACTTCCAAAAAATAAAAAATAAAAAAAATATTCTGGAAATTTAAAGAGAGAGTAGTATACACCTGATATACAATCTAAATATTTTGATATACTGATTCAGAAATTAAGGGTTAAACATTAACTAGTCTTTCAATCTGAAAAGATTCTCTTTGCTTCTGCCCGTTAATTGTTGTTGGCGTCTCGGGATTTTCGTTTGATTTGTTCCTTGAGTTTGGTTGGTTGTTTGCCACTGCTTCACTGGTTTGCTGGATTTTTATCTTGATTTTAAAATCTGTCACTGGTTTCTCGTTGCTGATTGTTACTGGTTGCTGGGTGTCGCTGTTGTTGTATGCTACTGCATTTCTGCTGATCTTCCTTTTCTTTTACTTCCAATATCAGGTACACAACTGATACGCTGATTACTGTAAACTGAAACATAAAGCATGAATATGAAATGAAGAGTTGAAGTTCTGAATTTATCTTAATTATATTCTGAATTTTATTTGTATATATACATTATTTAGCTTACTCTAATCAGAATCATGTAGTTGTTTAATATATATAATGGAACATCTGACGGTAGCTTAGCGGACGAACTATCTATGTATTGCCTAAAAATAAATAAATGGTGTAGTAACTGTCTAGTTAATTCGTTATTGTTGGACGATTATCATGTCTCAAAAAGCATGTTAGCTGATTTGAACTATTTTTAAACATTCAACAGTTAGTTCATTAAACGAATAGATCATTTCGGAACTTGTAGGAATATTGTTTAGCTAAATACTATTGGTTAATTTCAGCATGTAAAACGGTTTAGGATTAAAATTAGATTGCCAAGTTTTTTTTAATTCGACAAACTGTGAGCATGCCTAGTATAATGTAATTAGGTAGTAACATGTGAATGAGATGTCCCGGGTCCAGTTTGTACCATACACATTGGGTCTGGGCCCGCATTGGCAACGGACTGCCCTGCTTGCATCATTTTTAGATTTTACGAATCATATTCGGAACCCAACTATAACAACTCGTAAGCATGTAAATAAATTAGGACCTTTTCTCTTTCATTTTGTAGAGACAAATTTAATAGAAAAAATGTAGGCACTTTAGGATTATCCTGTTAAAATAAATGAGATGAGCCTCACCCAATAAAACGTATAAGTTGCAGGGCCCTTAATAAAAGGTTAATAATTGTATAGACTTCGGGATCGGTCGTTTAGCAAATTTCACGACCTTACCCAAAAATAATGATACGCTAGTCGCTTTAGGCGCGCCTTTAACAATTTATTTTCTTAAACTCGGGTGCACATTTATGTGACCCAAATCCAAATCTCAACAGAGTCGAAATATGTCGATAACCACGGGTACATTGATGTGACGTGGTTCGAGATATATTTTCACGATGTTGCAATTCTCGATAAATATAATAATAATGATAAAAGCGGTTAAAAATCAAAATTCGCACATATGTTTAACATGTATTATATCAGATAATCAAGCCGAATATAACAGTTGAGCGACCGTGCTAGAACCACGGAACTCGGGAATGCCTAACACCTTCTCCCGGGTTAACAGAATTCCTTATCCGGATTTCTGGTGCGCAGACTGTTAAACAGATTCATTCTTTTCCTCGATTCGGGATTCAACCGGTGACTTGGGACACCATAAATTTCCCAAGTGGAGACTCTAAAATAATTAAATAAATCTTGTTTCGATTGTCCTTTAATTGGAAAAAACTCCCTTCCGCGCCCCTTTGCAGGCGGCGCGGGCGAAAAAGGAGGTGTGACAATAAGTTTATGAAAAAAGGGTGCACATGTCATCTTTGACGAATTCCACAATAGAACGAGAGAGGAAAGTGAAGAGTTTTATAAGGAACGATACAAATTCACATGATACGCACGCTATTAGGACTCAATGTGGTGTTGTCCACAAAAGACAAATCCGTGTGGGTCTAATCCCAAACGAAAAATACGTGTCATGGGCTTGGGTCGTGACAAATATGGCATCAGAACCGTATCTTCCTCAATGCGATGGTGGGGCAAACATCAGTGGTCAACTAGGTAATCCCACATCTTTGACAAGGTGGTGGGGCAAAACTCAGTGAGCGCGTTGAGTCCCAAGGAGAGGGGTGGGTGAATGTGATGCCCATGACGGAAGACGGGCTGATGGGGGTGGATCAAGTAGGACTGCCAGGCTTTTAGGCTGACAAGCTTCTCAAGAAGGGGTGCACATGTCACCTTAGGCGAATACTACATCGGAATGGGAGAGGAAAGTGAATAGCTTTATAAGGCATGACACAAGTTTACATGGTACGCGCGCTTATGGGGCTCGATGTGGCGTAGCCTAAAAAGACAAATTCGTACGGGCCTAGGCCCAAAGCGGACAATACGCGACATTGGCTTGAATCGTGACAAGTATGATATCAGAGCCGAATCTCCCTTAAAATATGTTGGAGTCCCAAGAGGGGTGAATGTGATTACCATGACAGATGGCAGGCTGATGAGAGCGGGTCAAGCAGGACTGGCAGGCTTCTAGGCTGGCAAGCTTCTGAATAAGGGGTGCACATGTCACCTTAAGCGAATCCCACATCGAAATGGGAGAAAAAGTGAAGAGCTTTATAAGGCATGATACAAGTTCACATGGTACGTGCGCTTTGGGGGCTTAAGGTGTCGTAGCCCAAAAGGATAATTTTGTGCGGGCTTACACCCAAAGATAAAAATTGCACAAGGCGCCCTATTTGGTCGCCCCTATTTAACCTATACCCATATTTTTAAAATTTTTTAACTTATACCTTAATTTTGACAACTTCAGCCTCCTCTTCTTCCTCCTGACCTGTGCGCTCCTTTCTTCCTCCTCTTCTTTCCTCTTCTTCTTTTCTCTCTCAAACACATGGCACTCGCATCACATGGAACATAAGCATTCTGAAGATGATTTCTCTTAGTACAGCAAATACAAAACAAACCTATAAATTAAAAATATCGTTATCATAGCAATAGCACCAGAAATTAGGAAACTCTGCCTTGGGAAATAACAATATGAATAAAAACATATTTCCAAGTTCTTTATTCTGGACATTATATACTTGAACAGAATACGAACATGTAATTATGTTATGTTAGATTTACCAGTTCACAATAGAAAGAATGTATATGCAAGATGAAAATTATAAGGTGGGGTGACTGGTTAATGATTGTCACTTTTCAGCACAACGTGCTTAACAGTCCCTTGATAGATCGGGATTTGGTCGTCATGGGATGATGAAGGCATCAAATCATAAACTTCAGCTCCTAGAATGCTTAAGTTCAGCAAATACAAAATAAACTCCAGCTCCTAGAATGTTGAAATTCAGCAATTACAAAACAAAAACTTCAGTCAAAACATGTTGTAGTTTTATTGAACTGAAGTTTGTCATTGCACTATGAAACTGAAGTTTGCGTGATTGCCTTTGCAAGTCAGGCCAAACTTTAGGCAAAAATATCTGAAATTTTGCTTTGATAAGGCTACACTTCAGGCAAAAAATTCTGAAGTTCAAACTTCAGATATAAATTTTTGTTACTTCAGGCCCGTATGTCTGAAGTTATCCGAAAAGTAGGTATGTTTGTAATTTTTTGTGCAAAACGAATATAAGTTAAAAGGTGAGCTAAAAACTGAGTATAGATGCAAATCCTCCCATTTAAACAATATGCGCCATGAGCCTGAATCGTGACATCTGAATTTCTCCTTTAACGAAGAAAGAGTCTCACGCGCTCCTGTGATCTCGGCCAACAGAGGACTAGCAACTCGGCCTAGGAATATAGTTTTTTCACCAATAAATTGGCCCAAGTTGATACCTGTGGCTACTATAACCTAGAGGGTAACATCTTTTGAGTTGAGACATGTGGCTACTTCACGTAATCACATTCATCCAAAGTTCAGAAACTTTTCAAACATCAACTTGTCTACCATTTAAATTAATGGGATATAAAAAACATTTGAAACTTTTGAAAAGTACCTGTTAAGAAGAATTCATCTTGACTTAAAGTAGATATACTTACTTTACAGTTTTACGTAGGTGACTTGTCCTCTTTTCGTATCAGATATCTGTCATTTGCATTATAGAAAAATAAATTCTGTAGATGTTAATGCTCAAATGGAACTAGTTCGCATTACGTGGTCACAAAATGAGACTAGAAGAGACTCATAAAACATATACTGTAAGGGTGTGTTTGGTGTGAAGAAAAATATATTCCGAAAAATATTTTTTAATTTTCTCATATTTGATTGGATTAAATGTTGTGAAAAACATTTTCCTCATTAACGCATTTTCTTTCAATCGGAGAAAAATATTTTCCCTATCAATAAAATGGAAAACATTTTCCAAAACTCCTTTTCAACCTTCTCCACCCTATTCCCCGTCCCCACCAACCCACTCCCAATCCACCTCTGTTATTAAATCTGTATTACTGTAATATATACTAAAACCAGTAAACTTTCTGAAATAGAAACATAAACAGAAAGTTAGTAGAAACAGTATGTCAAAATAATATCTGAAAATGATTTCGGAATAAATCGAGCCCACCGAATACACAGTGTGTCCTTAAAGAAATTATTCCCCTGGGTGTTGGAATATATCCTCACAGGATATTTAACTCACCGGAGTGGGTACCAAAAACGCCGATGAACAGCGAACCACTCGAAGACAGTAAAACACACTGGAAATTTTGTGCAGAAGAAGAAGAAGAAGATCAGAAAATTTCGTAAGGAAAGATTCTGAGATTCAAAGCATATTTATAGACTTCCTAGCACTGTTTCTGAAAAGGTTTGCAACCTTTCAGAAACAACCATGGTTGTTGGGAATATTTCTGTTTGAAATATTGCGGGAAATTGGATTTAAAATAATTCGGAAAAAAATACGGATCGGAACGGTTCGCGTCGCGGGTTATTTCGGATTGAATTTTTGTAAACTAACTAAATTAATTAAAAGGAATTTTGTCCAAAAAGATTAATCAATCAATCGATCTTTGACCAAATCCAAATCCAAATCCGAAGCCGAGCCGAGTGAGCGACGACGGCGATGGCGATGGCGTAAGGCTTGCCTTCTTCTTAGCTCTTTAAGAGCTAGAAGAAGAGCAATTGTATATATACTCATCAAAAGTTTTTTCTTCCTCCAATATGGGACAATGTCCCTTTGCCAAGGAGGGAAACTCAAATATTTCATTTTCCCTTCATTTCTCATTCACCCTCTTTAACTTAAGCTTAAAAAGCCCAATAACCTCCCACATGAATGGGGAATGGCTATAAAATAAAGGAATGCACAGACGCGTGTGTGTTTTACATGCAAGAATTAATTGCATCTGGATAAGTAATTTCCCTTTGAACTTTTCGTAGTGAACTTATATCGGATATACTCGGTCAATCGATAGATTTGATATCTTTGAACCATTAAGATTTGTTGTATAACTATACAACATAAGTCACACAATCAATCCTTAACCATCTATTGTTCTCACGGTTGTGTTTGTTTCAACCATGAACACCGCCTGATTTCATGAGTGCTTAGAGAATGGGACTTTACTTTCATTCCCCTTGAAGCGGCTTACACTTTACACTCACATAGATAATTTCTAAACATGTAATCCTATAAACATACTATCTGGTCATATCCTTCCAGATTTAACAAATCATTAAAAAGCTTTAAGCTTTATTGACTCATCAAAAAGCCTTAATACTTTGCCTCGATTTATGAATATTATTTTCATTACGAGAATGGGTTGAGTTATTTGACAATGTTGAACCGTCATTCATAAATTTGTTTGATCTCTTTTAACTTAGCTCTTGGGATCTCCAATCTGCTAGATAGATCGAGTTACCGCCATGATGACTTGTTCTAGTCCTTAACCCCATTCTCTTCGAAGATCTTTCATGTGCCTCTCTAGATAGGCCTTTTGTAAGTGGATCTAACACGTTATCTCTTGACTTTATGTAGTCAATCGTGATAACACCACTAAAGAGTAGTTGTCTAACGGTATTGTGTCTCCATCAAATGTAATGAGATTTTTCGTTATACATAACGCTCCTTGCCCTCCCTATTGACGTTTGACTATCACAATGTATACAAATAGGTGCCAAAGGTTTGGGCCAAAATGGAATATCTTCCAAGAAATTTCGGAGCCATTCAACTTCTTCACTGGCCTTATCTAAAGCTATAAATTCAGATTCTATTGTAGAACGGGCGATGCACGTTTGTTTGATTGATTTTTAAGACACTACTCCACCACCAATTGTGAAAACATATCCACTCCTGGATTTAACTTTAGATGATTCGGTGATCCAATTTGCACCGCTATATTCCTCGATCACGCAGGGATATTTGTTATAATACAAAGCATAATTTTGGGTATGTTTTAAATACCCCAAAACTCGTTTCATTGCCATCCAATGTATTTGATTGGGATTACTTGTAAACCGAATCAGTTTGCTAATAGCACATGCTATATCTGGTCGCGTACAATCTATGATATATATCAAACTTTCCAATACTCTTGCATAGTCCAGTTGTGAGTGACTTTCACCTTCATTCTTTTGAAGTGCATAACTCACGTCAGTTGGAGTCTTAGCAATCTTGAAATCCAAATACTTGAATTTGTCAAGTACTTTTTCAATGTAGTGAGACTGATATAATGCTAGACCTTGTGGAGTCTTGTGAATTCTGATTCATAAGATCACGTCAGCAACTCCTAAGTCTTTCATGCCAAATTTGCTAGCTAACATGCATTTAGTAGCATTTGTATCTGCCATATTTTTGCTAATTATCAACATGTCACCAACATATAAACAAACAATGACTTCATGACCTGGAGTGTTTTTAATGTAAACACATTTGTCACACTTATTGATTTTAAACCTACTTGCCAATATTGTTTGATTAAATTTGGCATGCCGTTGTTTGGGTGCTTGTTTAAGTCCATAAAGTGACTTAACTAGTTTGCACACTTTTTTTCTTTACCCGGAACCACAAAACCCTCAAGTTGTTCCATATAAATCTCTTCCTCCAATTCCCATTTAAGAAAGTTGTTTTAATATCCATTTGATGGATTTCAAGACCATACATGGCCGCCAGTGCCACTAACACCCTAATAGAAGTTAACCTTGTTACTGGCGAGTACATATCAAAGTAATCAAGGTCTTCTTTTTGTCTATAACCTTTGACAACAAGTCTTGCCTTATATTTGTCAATAGTGCCATCAACTTTCATTTTTCGTTTAAAAATCCATTTCGAACCTAAAGGTTTATTTCACGGAGGAAGATCAATCAATTCCCATGTATGGTTATCCAAAATTGAATGAATCTCACTATTGACTGCCTCTTTCCAAAATGCTGACTTAGAAGATGACATAACTGCTTTAAAAGTCCGAGGCCATTTTCAGGCAAGAATGTCACAAAATCTAGTCCAAAGAAAGTAGATGTTCTTTAACATTTGCTATGCCTTGGATCTTCTACACTTGGAGTATTTCCTTTGGTTCTTCCCGTGGTCGTTTAGGTCTTTCACTTCACGACTCATATTCAGTTTTATATAGATAGATTCTTTCAGATAATTCAGCATTATCTGAACCATTACCGTATTAACATGAATTTCGTGGTTATCAGATTTATGAATCAAAAACCGTCATGCTTTACTGTTTGTAGCATATCCAATAAAAAACACAATCCACAGTTTTTGGTCCGATTTTTATCCTTTTAGGTAAAGGTATTTGTACCTTTGTTAAACACCCCCACACTTTGAAATATTTCAAGTTGGGTTTTCTTCCTTTCCATTTTTCATTTGGAATAAATTGTGTTTTGCTATGGGGTACTCTTTTGAGTATTCGGTTAGCTGTAAGGATAGTTTTCCCCCACAAACTCTGTGGTAATCCGAAACTTATTAATAAAGAATTAATCATTTCCTTTAATATCCGATTTTTCCTTTCCGCAATTCCATTGGATTGAGGTATGTAAGGTGCAATAGTTTGATGGATAATTTCATATTCTGAACATATTTCTGCAAATGGAGATTCACATTCTCTACCCCTATCACTTCTAATCATTTTGATCTTTTTATTCAATTAATTCTCCGCTTCATTCTTGTATTTCTTAAATGTCTCAATTGTTTCATCCTTACTATTAAGCAAATAAACATAACAATATCGAGTGCAATCATTAGTAAAAGTTATAAAATACTTTTTCCCACCTCGAGATGGTGTCGACGTCATATCACAAATGTCAGTATGAATTAAGTCTAAAGGATTTGAATTCCTTTCAACAGACTTATTAGGATGTTTTACAAACTTAGATTCAACACATATTTGACATTTTGATTTATTGCACATAAATTTAGGCAATACTTATAAATTAATTAATTTTCGTAAGGTTTTGTGATTGACATGTCCTAAATGAATATGCCATAAATCATTTGACTCCAATAAATAAGAAGAAACTGAAATTTTATTCATATTGTCAACAATCATACATTTAGTTTGAAAAGTCCCTCTGTGAGGTAGCTCTTTCCAACATACATTTCATTCTTGCTTACAACAACTTTGTCAGAAATAAATACACCTTTGAATCCATTCTTAACAAGTAAAGAAGTAGAAACTAAATTCTTCCTAATAGTAGGAACATTGTAACACCTCCTTTTTTGCCCGAGGGGTATAGGGAGTTTTTTCAATTAAAGTAACAATGACCGAAACATGATTATTTATTCAAATTCAGAGTCGCCACTTGGGATAATTTATGGTGTCCCAAGCCACCAGTTTAAAATTTCGAATCGAGGAAGTTGACTCTTATTTATGGTCTGCGAACACAGAAATCCAGGTAAGGAATTCTGTTAATTTGAGAGAAGGTGTTAGGCATTCCCAGGTTCCGTGGTTTTAGCACGGTCGCTCAACTATTAATAATTAGAATAATTATCTAATTTTTACACGCTTTCAACCTATTGTGCATTTTTAACTTTTTAACCGCTTTTAGTATTTATGGAATTATTTTCTGGAACAAGGCACGATTGTCGTACACTTGTCGTTTTTGAACACTTTGCGAATCGCGTCGCATGAAATGCAACCGCGGTTAATAACATGCTTATTTCTCGTATCCGCTCACTTTATCTTTGCACGAAAAACTCTTCGAGTTTTCGCACAAAGAGGGGCAGCTGTGAGCACGTGATTTTTGCCTCACGAAAACTACTCCAAAATAAATCAAAAATAAAATAAATCTCTTTTAATGTGCAATTTTTAGAATTTGTGTGGTGTTTGTAAATTATTTGTGTTGTCCGTAAATGTTTGCTTTGTTATAATTAAACAAAATAAAAATAAAAATATATGTTTCATGCATATCTAGGATTTAATTATGCATTTAATAATTGATTTAAAAATAAAATCACAAGATACGCATTGGTTCTATTATAAATATTTCACTGTGTGATTAATGTTTTGTCTATGTGTTAATAGTTGTTAAAAGTAATCAGTATTTTTGTAATGATAATTTTTGTTTCTAATAATTTTAATTAGGATTTTAGTAATTAAAAAATAAAATTGGAAATTGAAAAGAGTTGATTAAAATGTAAAAAAAACGGACTGGGCCATTTATTTGACAAAAAATTCAGGCCCAAAACAATACATTTTAACCCAGCCCAAGTCAGTCAACCCGAAGACCATCAAACGACGTAGTATAGGGCAAATACTACGCTGTTTGATGATGCCCGACCATTTAATTTCAAATGCAAACCATACGGCGTCGTATGGTTGCAATAGATCGGGGCCGTTCATTACTTTTGATCCAAGGGCTCCCAGGATTTTGACCTAACCCGTGATCATTACCCGATCCAGTACCCGGGCCGACCCATTCCCTAACTAAACCAAAACGACGCCGTTCATATAAGCATATAGATCCTGGCCATCCATTCTGCCTGATCTAACGGCCAGTATCAATCCACCTTCCCCCTATATAAACCTCAAATCCTTACCCCGGCCCCCCTAACTAAACACCCCCTCCTCTCCTGTTCATCATCGTCCTCAAACACACCCCTAACCCTAGCCGCCCTAGCATCCCATCGCCTGAAACCCGGCGGCAACAACGCCGCCGGTCATCACCTTAACACCCCAGACTCCTCACAACCTCCTCTTCACGGATATGGCCTTAGTTTCTTTCGAATCAGACCCCAACTTTTCGAATATTAAATCGAAGGTTGGTCTGAAAACTCAACCCTTTCCAATGGCTTCCAAAATAACACCACAACTTCCCCTAGATACCCTAGCTATGGATCTAGTGTTGGTTTGGTTCGAATCCCCTCAGTACTCTTCGAATCTTCTTTTGAAGGTTCGAATCAAAAATGAACTCACTTAGATTCCTTCCAAATTAACACCAAATGACCCCTAGGCTTCCCTCACCCTTGTGTCATCTTTGATTCCCTTCGAATCTGCTCATGAGTGTTCGGATTTAAGATCCAAAATCTGAAACCCTAAAAATTTTCCAATCTTGGAATTTTTTCAATTCAAACGAGGGATTGAGGTTTAATCGACCTTAGTCGAAGTATTTTCAGTTGAAAATACTTCGACTAAGGTCTGTTTGATTTCAAAAAGTCCGAATCCAAGTTGAGTTTGAGTCCGGTTGAATTTGAAGAAGTAAAGGTATTTTCCCTATTTTTCTTTTTGTTTCCTACGTATGCATAGTTGTTTGTTTTAATAACCTGTGTAATTTTTCATATTTTTGTTTATTTCTGTGATTCTGTCTCCTACCCGTCTACTTGATCAAAATGTGAATTGTTTCTGTTAATTATGGTTGTTTATAATATGTGTAATCGACTCGATTAAGTTCGTCGATTAGTTGTTTTGTAAATTCTTATTGCCTTTAATGCTGATTGTAATACTCTGTTGTCTATTTTGGTTGTTAACATTTTTTTGTTGTTGAAGTCAGTTAATTAGTTCTTCCCAACTGGTTATTTCTTGTTTAATAATTCAGAAAGATTGTCGATCATTTATGTATTGATTTCTGGGCAGTTGGTTTCAAACTGACAATGCCCCTACATTCATGTTGATCTGAATTTCAATTCAATTTCTTGGTTCTGTTAAGTTCTGCATAGTGTTAATATGTTTGTATGCAAGTTCAGCTGCTCAATCTGAATTTAGCTTGTCCATTAGTTATTAGACATATGAGTTTGTTGGGTCAATTAAATAACAATGAAAGGACAGAATGTTGTTTGATTTAGGAATGGGCTGTTAGCTGCTAAACAAGTTTAAATTCAGATAACTTGTTAAGGTCTGGGACAGTAATTACAGTAGGATTTCAGGGACATTTCTGGGAATGAAACAGTAAAAACAGTGTGTTAGTATAATGGAATGTTAGTGGTTATTAATTAATGTAATAATGGGAAACAAGGGATAATGGGAAGGCTGAAAATAAGGGAAAGTTATCCTCAGTGCTATTTAATTAAGAAAAAAAAGCAGTTCAGTGGCAGATTTTAAGGAAAAATCTGCCTTAGACAAAAGAAAGGGGTCCAAGCAGCACTAAAGAAAGGGGGGCAGACTTGTATAAATACAGGGACAGGATTAGAAGAGAGGGCGGATTTGAAGGACAAATTTTAAGATTGAGATTTTAAGAATAGATTTGGAGACAGATTTTTTAAGACTGAGATTTTGAAGAAAAGAAAAGAACTCAGATTATTTTGTAAGAAGAGGAAAGTGAGGAAGAAAACAGAAAAATCTCAAACAGAAAAATCAGAAATAGGAATCTGAAACAGGAAAGAAACTGAAATCTGAAAAATGTTATTCTTCTAGAATCTGTCCGTTGTTTGTTTGTGGATATTGTTCAGTTTGAATCTGAAATTTTTTCTCAAGTTTCTGTCACTGTTCATCTGGGTTAACGGGTCTTGTTCAGACTTGCTGTGTTATTGGTATATTCTGCCGGTGTTTTGTTACTGCTGCTACTGCTGAAATTTACTCATTCTACCTTTATTTCCAGGTACATATCTTTAAAATTCTATGTTGGGAAGAGATTCAGCATGACAAATCAATGAAGTTTGAATTGCAATTCTATTTTTATTTGTCTAAGTTCATTATTTTAAATTTCAGTTTTGTTTCATGTTGGTTAATATAGTAGTATGCTTGACATGATAATTAGCAGTTGATCATTCTCTTCTGAAACTCATATAAGTGTTGTAATAGTATTATCTATTCCAGAATTTCATTAAAGTATAGTTATGATTGAATTGTCGAAATAGGGAACATGGCAGAAAGTTGGCCATTATTTAAACTTTATGGTATTGTTAGTTAGGTATAGCATAATATGGAAATATCAAGGAAAAATACGTTATCAGTTTATTTTATTAGTTAAGTTAGTTGTTGTTTAAAGCTAGATAATATTGGTTGCAATTTACTCTATATTTTGGCATAACAATGGTTATGTTTATAATCAATAGTCGAAAGTTGCATTAGTAAAATCCGCCATGTTCACAATATCAAAAAATATGGCAAATAATGTTGTATGCAATATCATTGTATTAAGTCAATAGGTAGATTTGTTCTCTTTCTTAATAACAAATGGCCTAGGAATTTTACAATGTGAAAGTTAGTGTTTAGTAATGGTTCACATAAATTGAGAATCAAATCGGTTTGATTATATATATCTTACGTTCAATCATAAGCAGAATTAACAAAATAATTAGGCCTATTAGATTAAGAACAAGCAATGTGGAAAGAGATTAGATTTATAATGTGTAACAAGTTTAAAATTGTAAAAAATAACATTCGTTGCAAATGGAATAATGAGAATTCTTCGAAAATATCATTTCCTTTCAAGAATTGATTTTTTTTAAGTTTCATACGCTATTGACTTTTTGAGTATACATATGTTGTATTTACCAAAAAATAGTGTTAATCATATGTTTATTCCTTTCTTTGGATTTGAATAGCTTGGAGGAATATAATTCATACGCGAAAAAATATAATTCGCAATAAACATTTAATAAATTGTGAATTCTTTTCAAGAATTTAAGGGTATCTTAAATGGAGATTTCTCATGATTTTTACATAAAATGTATAGATATAATAAATAATTTGGGGAAAATCTATACTATCATTAAAAATATTTGGCGTAATTAGGGATGCGTTCGCGTAACCTGATTATATTTCTAAATGCAATTCGAATTATGCGTTCGCGCAACTTCGAGTGAACATTTTAATAAAAAAGATTTCTCCGAGGATGTCAAAATAATTTCATATAACCCGAGATGTGCAGTTCATTGTCTAAATACAAGGGTGATGATGTTCTTAATTTTATTTTAAATTTTGAACATATGATTTTTAATAAAAACTATAATATGGTCAATTTTATTGTGTACACGTATGCGTGGCACGATCCTCTGTAATTATAAAAGGTATATAATACGAATATACGTACGCGTAATTCGTTTATATAATTGGAAACAATAAACAGAAGCGGTGACAAAATCCTGCAGTAAAAAATGTAAAATCAAGATAAGCCAAGAATAAAAACAGTTAAGCGACTGTGCTAGAACCACGGAATTCGGAAATGCCTAACACCTTCTTCCGGATTAACAGAATTCCTTACTCAGGATTTCTGGTTCGCAGAATAATAAACAGAGTCATATTCTCCTCGATTCAGGGATTAAAACTGGTGACTTGGGACGCCTTAAAACTCCCAGGTGGCGACTCTGAAACAAATAAACAAATCCCGTTTCGACTGTCCTTTAATTGGAGAAAACTCCCTACGCACCCCCGCGGGGCGGAAAAAGGAGGTGTGACAGCTCTAGCGACTCCACTGGGGAAGTACTAGAGTGAAAACTGTAACCCAAAACCACTGGTTCAGGGTTTAAAGAATTCGAGCTTAAAATAACTGTGATAATTGGCTTGTTTACTATATGATTTTCAACTGTTTATATGCTAATATGCTAAATGTTGCTTTTTACCGCTTTAATATTATTTGAATTGTGAATATATACAATTGCTACGAAACCCCCTTCTTTCTGAGTCTTCTGAATTTATGGTGTACACGTGCGCGTGACCCACCTTTTTGTTAAAGTCATACCAAATAAGACGGAGTTGGGACAAGTAACTAGGCCGGGTAGACTTTCGTGCTCCCGGTACGTTGCCCCCACTTCGGCTCAAACTGTCCGTTTGGGTAAGCCAGGTTTAGAACAATATGCCTCAGGTTTTTTACCTAGAATAACTCAGCCATGTACCAGATCCCTAGTAGGAACGTCTATTTGCATCATGTACATCTGACCTTGGAGACTCAACACAGGGATTGGGTCTGTCTAGGATAGGTGAACCCGAAATAAAAAGACCATCCTGATGCATCCTACTTGCTACCTGTGCATTCATTTGCCTCGAACATGCTTGTTGACCAGCTTAATTGAAATCATTGTGAGAACCGAGGAATAAAATGGGTTGTTTTTAAAAATTCCCAAAAATAGTTTTAAATCTTGAAATAAAGGTGTTTAATAAAATAAAAAAAAATTTGAAAAAGATTTTTTTAAGTGTATATTTTCAAAATGAGTCTTGACTTTATTAAAATTAAATTTCAGATACAAAATGAGCACCACACAAAACCCCCCATCCACGAATACAGAAGAGTTTCTATTTCAGCTTCAAATGTGGTGGTATGAATTAGGTGAATATGGTCAAAAATGGGTCGCCAAGCATTTGGGAAATCTCACGGATATTATGAAAGTTAAACCCCGTGATGATCTGATTGCGGCGTTAGTAACTTTTTGGGACCCTGTTCACAATGTCTTTCGTTTCTCTGACTTCGAGCTTACTCCTACATTAGAGGAGATAGCTGGATATGCTGGTTTTGACGGAAGTCTAAGAAATCAAAGCCTGATATTCACAAAGGCTCCCTCGGTACATCGATTCTTCGGCCTTTTGAACATCAACAGTCAAATCAGGAAAAACAATGTCATCAATGGATGTTGTTCTTTCAACTTCTTGTATTCAAGGTTCGGAAAGCCAGATGGATTTGAAATTCATGAGAAAGGCCTTACTAACAAGCAAAACAAAGACACCTGGCAGATTCACCGTCGCTTCGCCTTCATGGTGGCTTTTCTAGGAATCATGGTCTTCCCAAACAAAGAGCGAACAATTGATATTCGCACCGCGAAAAGTTGTGCAAATCCTCACCACCAAGGAAAATCACACCCTTATCCCCATCATTCTCTCAGACATTTATCGGGCATTGACTTTATGTAAATCAGGAGCAAATGTCTTCGAAGGATGCAAAATTTTGTTGCAAATGTGGGTGATTGAACATCTCCAACAACAGCCCAAGATCATACAGTATGGGCCAAGCAATGGTAATTGCATCGAGAGTTATGAGGAAAGAACAAAAGATTATAAGTCCCCAGAAGGGATAGAAGCATGGGTATCTCATCTAAGGGCCTTAACGACAAATCAAATTGAGTGGACTTTGGGATGGCTCCCGATGAGGGAAGTGATACACATGTCAACCTCAAATAGTTATTTGCTACTATTGGGATTGAGAAGCATCCAGCCATATGCACCCCTAAGAGTCCTAAGATAACTAGGGAGATACCAAGTAGTTCCTGATGATGAAGATTTGAGTATGCAAGTAATCGAATTACACCCAGAAGCCACTATTCCCGAGGCTCTAATTCAGCAGATGTGGAATGGATGTCGATACTTGAAAAGTGATACTCAAGTCCCAGAAACTACAAAGGGTGAGATAAATCCTGGATATGCAAGGTGGTTTGAAAAACGGTCTCGCGTGGATGATGTACCAGAACCTGAGCTAAGAAGGCCAACAAAAAGACCCCATATTCAAAATTTTAATGATAAAATCCAAGAGCGGTTAATCTGGGGAGAAAAGGAAAAAGGGTACAAAGCAACTATCCATGCCCTAAAGGAAAATCTGAGGAGCCTCAGTTTGGAGAAAGATTTGCAAGCACAAGAAGCTGAAGGCGAGAAGAAGAGTCTATCTTGTGAGAATGAAAATCTTCATGCTCGATTCCAAAAAATAAAAAAGGCTTCTGAAACACCAATGAGGAGTTGGAAGGATCAAAAAACCATCGCCAATCTTTTTGAAAGAATGCAAGATTATGATTCCATTCTTGCTACAAACGAAAGGGCGTTGAGCAAAGCAAAAGAAAGAATCCAACGATTAAACGAAGAAGCCAGATCTAATAAGGAACTCCAAGATAGGCAATCCGAAGAAGACAGGGCACAATTTAAGAAGGAAAAAGACCATTGGATACAATCAGAAGACCAACTTCGTGCACAACTAGAGGAGGCAAGAAGATACAACAGAGAACATCAACAAGCGGACATCGACAAAGAAAGAGCGCAGGCAAGATTGGAGCAGGCCAGACTCCCAGCTCTCTTAGAGTCAGCTCTAGATCGTAAAGACCGTGTCAGAGATATAGCCACCACTCGCCAGCAACAATTGCAGAACCAAAACCAACGTCTCCAAGATTTCAGGGCACAAATCCACGACCTGGCAGTCTACACCTCTCAAAGTTATGTAAACTGCCAAGGAATGGAGTATGAAAGGTTTACAGAGCATGCACCTACTTTTGCCCGTCATCTAGCAATGGAGTTGGAAAGTATGTATCGTACGCTGGGAGGTCATCCAGGTCAAGCCCCACATTGAGCAGATAATTCAATAATTGACAACAAAAGTGGAAAGTGGGGCATGTTGTGAGATGTTAAGAGTTGTATCTTTTATTTGATTTAAGTGTGTGTGTTTCAAACCATTTTCTTATAAGGTTTTCAAATGTAATGTTTGTTCCATCTTTGTATAATGAATAAAAGTGTTTGCCATATAGTCCGAACTACGCAAGGTCTAATTCATTCGGGGGCATGATACGTAGGCAATCTTTATAAGATTCGACCACCACAATAAAAGATATATAATAAATAAAATAAAAGTGAGTAACAATAAAAATTTCAAGAAAGCTGGGACGACACAAGCAGCCAAGCAAGTGCATAATAGAAAAGGGTTACTTGTCTAGGAGCATTGCATCTCAACGTGTAATTATATATGTGTTAAACTCTCAAAACTAACAAGTTTGTTCATTTCCAGAATTCAAGCAGTTAGTTTCTCTAAAGAGTATACTGGCATATTATCATTATCACACGAGATCAAAAGGACCAATACCCGAAAGTATGTCTATCCCAGATGTTGACACAAGTATTGAGCTAGAGGAGATGGATGTCGGGAAAATGAAATAAGAGATGTTTAAACTCAAGCAGCAAATGGTTGAAATGTACCAGGCCTGGTCTACAGGACAGGCACCCCCATCTTACCCAACTAACCCTGCTCCATCAATGGCCCAAACTCAGGATAATCTTACCACTGAATTATCCCCAAATTTCCCCATCTACCAACACTACCGAGGCACCACCTCTCAGACACCGCAGTCTCCGCCTCCAAGACTAGTTCCATACTTTCCTCCACCTGTAACTCCCGTCTTTGTGGCACCTCCCACAGCTACACTCCACAAATCTCCTAGTGAGCCCATATTCCAAGTACAGGACAATCAATACTACCCCCCGGAGCCCACCTTCAAGGCCTCCGAAATCCATTCAACTACTCCTCGGTTTGACCTCCCAACCGAAATCGACAAACCAGTCAAAAATGCTGAACAAGAAAAGATGTTCAGAAAGGTAAAAAGCCTAGAACAATTGTTCCGAGACATGTGAGGGTTAAGAGGACAGGTCAGTGTGGCCTACAAAGATCTATGCTTATTCCCAAATGTACAATTACCAGTTGGCTTCAAGATTCCCAAATTTGACCTATACAATGGGCACGACGACCCAGTAGCCCACTTAAGGGGTTTCTGTAGCAAGATGCGAGGAGCTGGGGGAAAGGATGAATTATTGATGGCTTACTTCAGTCAGAGTTTAAGCGGATTAGCTTTGGAGTTGTATACACGCCAGGACCATGGGAGATGGTACACCTGGGATGACCTGGCACAGGCATTCGCATACCATTTCCAATACAATCTGGAAATCATCCCAGATCGACTATCTTTGAAAAAATTTGAGAAGAAACACAATGAAAGTTTCAGAGAGTATGGCCTCCGGTGGAGAGAACAGGCAGCAAGAGTGGATCCTCCTATGAAGGAGAGTGAAATGGTAGACTACTTCCTTCAAGCCTTGGAACCAACTTACTATGCGCATTTGGTTTCAGCGGTAGGGAAATCATTCAACGAAGTAGTGAAGATGGGAGGTATGGTTGAAGAAGGCCTCAAGACAAATAAAATCATGAGCTATTCAGCAATTAAGGCAACTACTCAAGCTATTCAAGGCGGGGTAGGAGGAATTGGAAGAAAGAAGAGGGAGGAAGCAGCGGTAGTAGATTCAGGAATTTGGTCGGGACCCAGAGGTTCACCGCTTTACTACAATCAACAACGACCTCGCCAATCAACTTACCACCACGATTCATCCCAACACTACTATCACCCTTCGAAGCCTCATTTTTCCATTAACCATGCACAAACATACAATCAGCCACCTGTTCACGCTAATTGGCGTGCTCCTGCCATACCAGGTACTTACCCACGAGCCTATCCCAGACCAGGTTTCAGGCCTAGGCCAGCCTTCAGGGGAGAAAGGGAACAGAAAAAGAAAACCTACACTCCATTGGGAGAGTCTTACAGTAGTCTATTCCACAGGCTGAGACAACTGGACATGCTAAGACCAATATAATCCAAGCTACCCAATCCCCCTCCAAAGAATCTGGACTACACCATTAGATGTGAGTATTGTTCCGGTACACCAGGCCATGATACGGAAAAATGCTGGCATTTGAAAAATGCAATACAAGAGCTGATTGATACTAATAAAATCGAGGTTCAAACCCCCGAAGCTCCCAATATCAACAGAAATCCAATGCCAGCCCATCAGGAGGCCAATATGATAGAAATCATACAAGCTGATGGGGAGACAAAGAAGCCGTCACAAACTGTCATAATGATCAGGTCTCATGAAGCCAAGCTAGATAAGTAGTTAACAGAGGAGAAGCCGGTACCTAAGCAAAACAGAAATGGTGATGAACCATCTGTGGTAGTCAAAAAGGGGTCTCCGAGCAAAGTTGACACAAAGCAAGAAAGGCCGAAAGTGATAGTACCAGGGGTTGCCAACAAACCTATTGTATTCGTGGAAGGAGCCTGTACAGATCGGGTTATTATCACACCTGTAACCCAGCTACCAGTGATCAACAACAAGGCCATTCCATGGAACTATGAACGGGTGACTGTAATGTACAAGGGAAAAGAAGTCAAGGAAGAAGTGTGTGAGGTGCAAGGCTTGACTCATTCGGGAAGATGTTTTACTCCCGAAGAGTTAAGAAAAACTAAAAATAATCCAACACCAATAAAGAAGGCTGTGACGGAAGAAGAAGAGGAGGAGTTTTTAAGAAAAATGAAACTCCATGACTATTCTGTTGTGGATCAATTAAAGAAGACGCCCGCTTAAATTTCATTGTTGTCATTACTGATCCATTCAGAGGAGCACCGTCTGGCTTTGATGAAAATCCTGAATGAGGCTCATGTTCCTGAAAAAATCTCTGTAAATCATTTGGGAAGAATAGCCAACAGAATCTTTGAGGCAAACAGAATTACATTTTCTGATGATGAATTGCCTGTGGAAGGTACTGAGCACAACAGAGCTCTTTACCTCACCGTGAAATGTGAAAACTCCGTAGTAACCCGGGTATTGGTTGACAACGGGTCAAGTGCAAACATCTGCCCTCTTTCCACTTTAAGCAAATTGAAAATCAAAGAGGAGAGGATCCAGAAGAATAGTATTTGCGTACGGGGGTTTGACGGTGGAAGCAAAGATTCATTTGGCGACATAGTGTTGGAACTAACAATAGGGCCAGTCAAATTTACGATGGAGTTTCAAGTACTGGACATAACTGTTTCTTATAACTTGTTGTTGGGTCGACCATGGATCCATACTGCTAAAGCAGTCCCGTCAACACTACACCAGGCGGTCAAGTTTGAATGGGATCATCAAGAAATAGTTGTGCATGGGGAATAAAGTTTAAGTGCCCACAGCAGTGCCATTGTACCAGTCGAGGGAATAGAAAATGACCAGGGACCATGGATATACCAAGTGTTCGACACAGTGTCGGTAGAGAAAATTCCAGAGGGGAGGTACCTTCCGAATCCAAAGATAACCTCTGCATCAGTCATGGTAGCCTATGAAATGTTAAAAATGGTTTTATACCCGGCAAAAGTCTGGGCTCATCTTTGCAAGGAATTATACAACCAGTATCTCTCCCCGAGAACTGGGGAACATTTGGGTTGGGATTCGTACCCACTGTCACCGACGTGAGAAAGTCCAGAAAGCTGAAACAAAAGGCATGGGACCTTCCAAAACCAGTCCCACATCTATCAAAGTCTTTTGTCAAGACCGGTGCTAAAAGTCGCCCGATAACAACAATTCCTAAATCCCTGGTCAATCCTGAGGAGGAATTAATTGAAAGATTCGAGAAATTGTTTGACGATGTGAATATGGTGGAAAGCGGGGAATGTTGTAGCAACGCAGAAGTTCAATTCGTTGGGCTAGAAACAAAGCTTAATAATTGGAAAGCCACTCCTCTCCCTATTCGAAAGGAGTCTTGGTAGTTTATTTTGATTTTCTTTCAGTTTGTTTGGGTTACTTCAGGGTTGTAATCCCAATGCTTATCTTACAGTTTGTTTGAAGTGTGCAAACCTTGTTATCTTTCATCATCCAATAAAATACAGTTTCTTTTTTTATTATCATTCCTGATAGTTTTCTTTTTTCCTTTCTTCTTTTTCTGTACAGTTCTTTTTACGCTGGCTCTAATGATATGGCATGCATGAGGAATCCTCAGCCCAGTCTTAAAAATCAATCTGGTTCCGAAATATTAATTCAAGAAATATATTGTGATTATGAATCAGAATATGATGAAGATGAGGTTTTTGAAGAGATTAGTAAAGAGTTAATTCACTTTGAGGAAAAAATCAAACCTAACCTGAGTGATACCGAGGACATCAATATAGGGGACACGAGTAATTTCCGGGAAACTAAAATAAGTGTCCATCTCGAACCAAAGATCCGAGAAGAGTTAATTAAAACACACATAGAATTCAAAGATGTTTTTGCATGGTCATATGACGACATGCCGGGCCTGAGCACTGATTTAGTGGTTCACAAATTGCCCACCGATCCAACGGTGCCTCCTGTGAAGCAGAGGCTGAGAAAATTCAAGCCTGATATGAGTGTGAGAATTAAGGAAGAAATCACCAAACAGTTGGAAGCAAAGGTCATTCGAGTCACTCGATATCCTGTTTGGTTAGCTAATATCGTTCTTGTGCCAAAGAAAGACGACAAAATTAGAGTATGCGTCGACTACCGCAATCTCAACAAAGCAAGTCCGAAGGATAATTTCCCATTACCCAATATCCATATTTTCATCGATAATTGTGCCAAGCATGATATAGGATCTTTCGTGGATTATTATGCCGGGTATCATCAAATTCTAATGGATAAAGAGGATGCAGAAAAGACGGCATTCATCACACCATGGGGAACTTATTGCTACCGGGTAATGCCATTCGGTTTGAAGAACGCCGGAGCAACCTACATGAGAGCGATGACCACAGTGTTTCATGATATGATACACAAGGAGATTGAGGTATACGTGGACGATGTAATCATAAAATCAAAGCATCAGGCCGACCACGTTGGGGATTTGAGGAAATTCTTCTTAAGACTTCGCATGTACAACCTCAAGCTTAACCCTGCTAAATGCGCATTTGGAGTTCCGTCTGGAAAGTTGCTAGGATTCATAGTCAGTCGGCGAGGCATCGAGCTAGACCCATCAAAAATCAAAGCCATCCAAGAACTGCCACCTCCAAGGAACAAAACTGAAGTAATGAGTTTGTTGGGAAGGTTAAATTATATCAGCAGGTTTATTGCTCAGCTCACAACAACCTGTGAGCCAATTTTTAAATTGTTCAAAAAGGATGCTGCGGTCAAATAGACCGATGAGTGTCAAGAAGCGTTTGATAAGATAAAAGGGTACTTGTCAAACCCACCCGTGTTGGTCCCGCCAGAGCCAGGAAGACCTCTGATTCTTTACTTAACGGTCTTGGAAAATTCATTTGGTTGTGTATTGGGGCAACATGACCTCACTGGCAGAAAAGAACAGGCCATCTACTACCTTAGCAAGAAATTCACAGCTTATGAGGTTAAGTATACTCATCTGGAGAAGACATGTTGCGCCCTAACGTGGGTAGCTCAGAAGTTGAAACACTATTTGTCTTCCTACACCACTTATCTCATTTCGCGTCTGGATCCGTTGAAATATATTTTTCAAAAGCCTATGCCAACGGGAAAACTTGCAAAGTGGCAGATATTGCTCACAGAATTTGACATCATCTATGTAACTCGAACTGCAATGAAAGCCCAAGCATTGGCTGATCATTTAGCTGAAAACCCAGTCGATGAGGAGTACGAGCCGTTGAAAACCTATTTTCCTGATGAAGAAATAATGCATATCGACGAGATGGAGCGAATTGAAAAACCTGGCTAGAAACTTTTTTTTGATGGGGCCGCTAACATGAAAGGAGTCGGGATAGGAGCTGTAATCATTTCTGAAACAGGGCATCACTATCCTGTTACAGCTCAACTGCGATTTTATTGCACCAATAATATGGCTGAATAGGAAGCTTGTATTATGGGGTTAAGGCTAGCCGCAGACATGGGTATCCAAGAAATTTTAGTCATGGGAGATTCGGATCTTCTAGTACACCAAATTCAAGGAGAATGGGAAACCCGAGACTTAAAGCTCATACCATACCGACAATGTCTACATGATCTTTGTCAGCGGTTTCAATTAGTGGAATTCCGGCATATTCCAAGGATTCATCATGAGGTTGCCGATGCATTAGCTACTTTGGCATCAATGTTGCACCATCCAGACAAAGCTTATGTGGATCCACTACATATTCGAGTCCACGATCAGCACGCTTATTGCAATATGGTTGAAGAAGAATTTGATGGTGAACCATGGTTCCACGACATCAAGGAGTATATCAGGATGGGGATATATCCCGCACAAGCCACGGGAGATCAAAAGAGGACCATTAGGCGATTGGCAAATGGATTCTTCTTAAGCGGAGGAGTTTTGTATAAAAGAACACCAGACCTTGGGTTATTAAGATGCATAGATACCAGACAAGCCACAACTGTCATGTCTGAAGTACATTCTGGAGTTTGCGGACCCCACATGAGCGGATATGTGTTGGCAAAGAAAATCCTCCGAGCTGGCTACTATTGGCTTACCATGGAGTGATATTGTATCAGTTTTGTGCGCAAGTGTCATCAATGCCAGATACACGGAGATTTGATTCATTCTCCACCATCCGAGTTGCACACAATGTCGGCACCATGGCCCTTCGTTGCCTGGGGCATGGATGTGATTGGACCAATTGAGCCGACAGCATCCAATGGGCACAGGTTCATTCTGGTAGCTGTAAGCACGTGATTTTTGCTTCACGGGAATTACTCCAAAAGAAAAGAAAATCAAAAATATATGCATAAATGTTTCTTATCATTGGTTGATTTTTATTAAATGTTAATCTGTGGGTATATAATTTACTTTGTCTTATTTAAGAATTTTGTGTTTAAATTAAAATAGAAAAAGCAAAAGAAAATGAGGATACTCGGATTGGGCCAAAATTTAAAAACAGTAGGCCCAAAACCGGCACACAAGTCCAGTCTAAGTCAGGCCTGCCCAAACACTGATTCAAACGACGCCGTATCAGCGTCCTTATTGGAGCCGTTGATCGGACTCAAACAAACGGTCCTGATCAAGTTGCTCATTTCACCTCAACGACACCGTTTAGGGCAAGTTGATCTGAGCTGTCTAACCCTTTTGATCCAACGGACCCAGGCCTTCCCCCTAAACCCATCAAATCTTGACCCGATCCAGCCTTACCCGGTCTCACCCACTATCACACCCAAACGACACCGTCTTCCCTAAGTGAATAGATCCTGGCCATAGATCTCATTTGATCCAACGGCCAGGATCTAAACCCCTAGATCGTATATAAGCCTTATGTCGTACCCCACGCCCCCCTATCTGAACCCCCCTCTACTCATCTTCTTCACCAAACACTGAGCCCCCCCGAAACCCTAGCAGCCGCCCTGATTTCCCTTTCACCAGAACCCGGTGGCATGAACGCCGGTGACCACCCCCTTCACACCCCTGAAGCATCTCACCACCTCGAACCCAAATCTGCTACCCCTAGCCTCGAATCCTCTCCCACCTTCTCGAATCTTCATTTGAAGATTCGATACAAACCTAGATCTACACCAAACTACCCCATATTCACCCTGGTCACTCCCCTAACATCCCTCAGGCCTTAACTAGCTTTGGTTCCAGTCAAATACAGGCCTAACTTGTCGAATCCCAAATCTGAGTTCAAGGACCCTAAAAAACCCAAACCTGTTTTCGTTTGAGGTAAGTTTCCGATGCAATCGCCCTGTCTTGTGTTTTGTTTAGGTGTTATGCATATGTTTATGGTTTTGTTTAGTTTGTGTTGATTATTCTCTGTCCGTCTTCAAAGACCCCTTTGTTTGGTCGATTTCTTTTCTTGAATGTTAGTAGAATGTTATAAGATGCTTAATCGCTTTGATTGATATGGTCGGTTAGTTAAGTCCCATAACTGTATAATTAAATGTCCCGAGTTTTGAAATAAGTTGTTACCCTGTTTAGTCTATGTTTGTTAAGTCGTTTGATTGTTACGTATGATAGCTTGTGTAGTCGACCTGAGTAACGTCGTCAACTAATTATGTTTGTAAAGTTCCATTGTTGTCCGAACAAGGCTTGAAACACTCAGCTTGTTTTTGCTTTAAGTTTAGTTGATTAGCGACTAATTAGCATACGTTATAACTCGCGAAGTCGACTCGTCACATGTTTGACGTTAGTTTCACAGTGTTAAATAACAAACGACCTAGCTGGCTGATTTAAGTTAGTGTCACATCCAATTACTAGCTGATTTTTGTGAAGGTTTGGTTTGTTAGCTGTGGGAGGGGGGATTCGAACTAGGAAATCTGACTAAGTGTTCAGGATTGAATAAAGCTGTCAAGTGCCAATTAAAATACTATTAATGGGGAATAAAACACAAGGGCATGGGAATTAAATGAATACTTAACTAAGCCCATAACCCTTGATTAGAGTAATGAGACAGAGCATGGGGGGCTGATTAAGGATTCCAAGAAAATGCCTTTAGGCATGGGAAACTAAGGGGTATGGGCAGACTGTAGTTGGCAGAATCCAGGCAGCTTAGCTGCACTGGGTTGTTGGCTTATAAATAAGCTGTTTCAGAACTTAAAAGAGGAGGGAAAAATTTTAGTCTTGAGAGAGGTTTTGTGAGTTGAAGAAAACTGAAAAAAACAGAAAGAAATTTTCCAGAAATACTGTAACTGAACACTGTCCAAAAACTGCACAAGAAATCAAGTCGGTTATCTTAACTGGGGCTGTTACTATTCCATTAGGAGATCCTGTTTGTTTTTCTCCCGGGATTACCACTATTCTGAGTTTCTATATGCTGTAGATTGAGTTTTGATCTTACTGATTATCGAAGCTGTGTTGGCTATTTGCTGAGCTTGTGTGACTATTGAATTTCTTTTGCTATTGCATCAAAATAGTCTGGTTTTCTCAACTGTCTCGTTATTCTGTTTCTGGGATCGATTGGTGGGTATTTGACCACTGTGGGTTTCATCGTTTGAAATTGCTGTTGGGTCGTTTGTGGGCTGTTGGTTGTTGTTGCTGTGTTTGCTGTTTGGTTGCCCGTTGCTGACATCTTTCTTCTTCTCCTGTCTATTGTTCAAACATCCAGGTACACGACTAATACTGTCAATGTAATCTGAAGTTGAGTACGAATACAAAGAGAAGAGTTGAAGATCGTTTATTTTATGTATAGCCTGTACACTGAATGATCTGTGATGTATGATAGCTTATATTTTTGTTCGGATACTGGGTTAGCTTTAACACATAGAAACTGTAAATGTAGGGTAATTTGACATCCAATTGTGTGTGCAGGCTGTTGGATAAAAAATTTCGACCATGTAGTAGGCTGCAACTTAGAAATTAATTGTGTTTGTGATTAGCATGTCCAGTAGCGCACGAAAACTATTCATCATTAGTTAACTGTTTTCCCCTTTAATAAACGGTCCCTTTATAACTGATAAACCACGCATGTAGAACAAAGAACAAGTTCACGGCCTCAACCTCACAGGGGTCGAGCCCAGGTCGAAACAGACCAAGCAGGCCCGCATCGAACAAACAGTGGCCCAAGTCTGGCCCATCCCGCATGAGCTGGATTTGGGCCCATAATGTTCGATCAGCTGTCCATGTGCGTAGTCACGTTTTCTTATTCTATAAAAGCATTTTGAATCCTGCTGTAAATAACCTGCAAGCATGTAATTAACTAGGACTATCTCTGTTTTCAATTAGTAGAGACAAACGCGACAAGAAACGTAGTTGCTATAGGATATCCTTTTAAAAAATAAGAATGAGACGAGCCTCGACAAACAAAATGTACAAAGCTGCGGGGCCCTCCAAATGTATGTATATATCAAAATATTTAGAATTCGGGATGTGCCGCTTAGCGAATTCCACGGCCTCCCCAAAATAATAACGCGATAGTCTCTTTAGGCGCGTGTTTAATAATCTACTTTCTTAAGCTTGGGTGTGCATTTCATGCGACCCAAATCCAAATCTCAAAACATCAAATAAAATGCGTTCCGAATTGTGGGTGCATTTCATGTGACGCAGTCCAAAGACGTGTTTTAAGCGATGTTCACATTCTTTTAAAAACAATAATAATAAAGCGGTTAAAAGTTAAAATTTTCACATGGTTCATAATTGTGTAAAATCAGATAACCAAGCCGAATATAACAGTTGAGCGACCATGCTAGAACCACGGAACACGGGAATGCCTAACACCTTCTCCCGGGTTAACAGAATTCCGTATCCGGATTTTTAAGGTACGCAGACTGTAATATGGAGTCATTCTTTTCCTCGATTCGGGATTAAAATTGGTGACTTGGGACACCCTAAATCTCCCAAGTGGCGACTCTGAAATAAATAAACCAATCCCGTTTCGATTGTCCTTTAATTGGAAAAACTCCCTTGCACCCCCTCGGGTGCGGAAAAAGGAGGTGTGACAGTAGCCATTGATTATTTTACCAAATGGGTTGAGGCCAAAACATTCAAATCAGTGACCAAGAAAGCTGTGGTCGATTTTGTCCACTCAAATATCATATGTCGATTCGGAATCCCAAAGGTGATCATCACAAATAACGGTGCTAATCTTAACAGTAACTTAATGAAAGAAGTATGTCAACAGTTTAAGATTACACATCGCAACTCTACCCCATATCGGCCCAAGGCGAATGGAGCAGTCGAGGCAGCCAACAAAAACATAAAGAAGATACTTCGGAAAATGGTAGAAGGTTCAAGACAATGGCATGAAAAACTACCATTTGCATTATTGGGATATCGCACTACTGTTCGCACTTCAGTAGGAGCAACTCCTTATTTGTTAGTATATGGCACTGAAGCAGTAATTCCTGCAGAAGTTGAGATTCCTTCCCTTCGGATCATCGCCGAAGCAAAGATTGATGATGATGAATGGGTCAAAACCCGTCTGGAACAGTTAAACTTGATTGATGAAAAATGATTGGCCGCAGTATGTCATGGTCAATTGTATCACAGAAGAATAGCAAGAGCATACAACAAAAAGGTGCGTCCACGGAAGTTTGAAGTGGGTCAACATGTGCTGAAACGTATTCTTCCATATCAGGTTGAGGCAAAAGGCAAATTTGCCCCGAATTGGCAAGGACCATTCATTGTGACCAGAGTATTATCGAATGGTGCACTATGCTTAACAGATATTGAAGGCAAATGCATAGACATGGCGATCAATTCTGACACGGTAAAGAGATATTATGCATAACTTGTTGAATGTTTGTATTTAGCATTATTTTGAAGATTGGAATGACAAAGGCAATTTATTCTACTATCCAAACACTATACCCTTTGCTTCCCCTTTGAGCCATATTTGTTTCTTTCCTACCCTCTCTTGGAATCAATGAAAATCAAATATGAAATAATATAAAAAAAAATCACTATTATTGTAGTGAACTACGTTTGACCTGATTCCTCAAAGAAGGATACGTAGGCGCCTCATGGCTCGGTCATAAGGTGCACGATATGCATAATGTGCACAAAAAGAAACATCAAGCGACCCCAATCAAGAAACTGGGGCAAGAATTGTATTGGAAATAAAAAAAAGATTCCAAGAGTTGTAATTTTAAACCCATATCAAAACTATTTAACTTTTGATACCTTTCCATTTCCAACCACATACCAAAAAGACCTTTCGATCAATCTTAGAAAAATGCTGAGTCAAGCAAATGAAGATGGTTCATAACACTCTGGTCCAAACAAGAAAAGAAAGTAAAAATGAAAGAGTCTTATAGGTGAAAACCCACACGGGCACCGTAAGACGACGGAAGATGAGAGAGAGTAAAATGAGAGAGTCTTATTGGTGAAAACCTTCGCAGGCACCATAAGGCGAAAAGGAATTAAGAAATGAACAAATGAGGAAGGTTTGTCGGTGAAAACTCTTTGAGACATTACAAGTCAAACAGGTCTGTAAAATGAAAAGATGAAGTTGGGTTATGGAAATTTTGGGAAAACAAAATGATACAATTGAAAAGAGATTGATTAAAATACTGGGTTGATTAATCCAAAATGCATACCATGATCATTGGCGCCAGTGACTCCAATCACATAAGTCCTTTATTCCTTCTCCAAAAATCATCCAAATTTGGATTTTTCTTTTCATTCTAGATTGTCTAAATCGTCATGTTTTTGTCACTAATAATCTTACTCTTCTAAAGCCTTTAAGATGAGTTTTGTTCCAAACAAATAAGAAAGAATGTCAAGGTATACTACCAAGATTCAAGGTTGCATAAGACAAAAATACGACTATGATGGGCAGGAGGTAATAGGATAAAAAAATAATAATAAGATATGGGTGGAAGAAAAGTGGAATCAAAAGTGGATCAGCAATGTCAGGAGAGACATATGATTACAGTTGAAAGGGTTTGAAGTGAAAACAACAGTTGGGGATCCTATAGTCAAGGATCAATTACAAGGACAAAACAGTCTTTTCAACCATTCCAAGGCAATAAAACAAGACGAAGAGAAGGCCCACCATCGGCAAGAATGCCCCAGTTAACCACCTTGCTTTAAACTAACGAAGTTTTCTTTGATTTAAAATAGGGGCAAAAACAACATTTGTGTCAGGACACACCTGGTAAAGAATTTAAGAAGAAATCAGGCATCCACCTGGAGAATGAGGATGAAGAATTAAAAAAGAAGTCAGGGGACACCTGGAGAATGAGGATGAAGAATTTAAGAAGAAATCAGGCGTCCACCTGGAGAATGAGGATGAAGAATTAAAGAAGAAGTCAGGCGTCCACCTGGAGAATGAGGATGAAGAATTGAAGAAATCAGGCGTCCACCTGGAGAATGAGGATGAATAATTCAAGAAGAAATCAGGCGTCCACCTGGAGAATGAGGATGAAGAATTGAAGAAATCAGGCATCCACCTGGAGAATGAGGATGAAGAATTAAAGAAGAAGTCAGGCGTCCACCTGGAGAATGAGGATGAAGAATTGAAGAAATCAGGCGTCCATCTGGAGAATGAGGATGAAGAATTAAAAAGAAATCAGGCGTCCACCTGGAGAATGAGGATGAAAAGAAGAAGTTAAAAAGAAATCAGGCGTCCACCTGGAGAATGAGGATGAAAAGAAGAAGTTAAGAAGAAATCAGGCGTCCACCTGGAGAATGAGGATGAAGAATTAAAAAGAAATCAGGCGTCCACCTGGAGAATGAGGATGAAGAATTTAAGAAGAAGTCAGGCGTCCACCTGGAGAATGAGGATGAAAAATTTAAGAAGAAGTCAGACGTCCACCTGGAGAATGAGGATGAAAAATTTAAGAAGAAGTCAGGCGTCCACCTGGAGAATGAGGATGAAGAAGTAACAGAAGTCAGGCGTCCACCTGGAGAACAAGGGAATAATTAAAGAAGAAGTCAGGCGTCCACCTGGAGAATGAGGATGAAGAATTAAAGAAGAAATCAGGCGTCCACCTGGAGAATGAGGATGAAGAATTAAAGAAGAAGTCAGGCGTCCACCTGGAGAATGAGGATGAAGAATTGAAGAAATCAGGCGTCCACCTGGAGAATGAGGATGAAGAATTAAAGAAGAAGTCAGGCGTCCACCTGGAGAATGAGGATGAAGAATTGAGGAAATCAGGCGTCCACCTGGAGAATGAGGATGAATAATTAAAGAAGAAGTCAGGCGTCCACCTGGAGAATGAGGATGAAGAATTAAAGAAGAAATCAGGCGTCCACCTGGAGAACAAGGACAAAGAAAGGAGGAAATCAGGCGTCCACCTGGAGAACAAGGACAAAGGAAGCAGAAGTCAGGCGCCCACCTGAAGAATTGAAGCAACAGAAGTCAGACGCCCACCTGGAGAACAAGGGAATATAATTGAAGCATTGAAATCAAAAGCCCGCTCATATGAGAAAGGAGCACATTTAGAGTCAATAAAGCAGAGGAGTCCAACAAAGTCCCCAGCAGGAAACGACAAGAGTCCCAAACAGATAAAGAAAATACGGGACACAATGAAAAGGAATACGGAATAAGCCAAATGCCCAAGAGTCACCAAGATATCAAGACAACAAGGAACGCAAGGGCATGATCTAGATAAGATTTTATAATTCATGTACCATAGTCTAGTTTAGCTTTTTGTATTACCTTTGAAGCAAGGTGTAATAAGGAGGTCAGCAAGCAGTAAAAGCAGCACGAAACAACAGTAACATCACAGTCCCATGGTAGTCCCAGCTACCCAAAACATCCCGAACTACATTGACCTGATTCCTTTATAGCCAAGGATATGTAGGAAACCTTTGAAGCAGAGGTTCGGTCAAATCTTTCAAAAAAAAAAATGCTTCCCACGGAGTATTTGAACGGGCAAAAATCGCTCGTATCCGCTCACTTTATCTTTGCACGAAAACTCTTTGAGTTTCCGCACAAAGAGGGGCAGCTGTGAGCACGTGATTTTTGCCTCACGAAAACTACTCCAAAATAAATCTAAAATAAAATAAATCTCTTTTAATGTGCAATTTTTAGAATTTGTGTGGTGTTTGTAAATTATTTGTGTTGTCCGTAAATGTTTGCTTTGTTATAATTAAACAAAATTAAAATAAAAATATATGTTTCATGCATATCTAGGATTTAATTATGCATTTAATAATTGATTTAAAAATAAAATCACAAGATACGCATTGGTTCTATTATAAATATTTCACTGTGTGATTAATGTTTTGTCTATGTGTTAATAGTTGTTAAAAGTAATCAGTATTTTTGTAATGATAATTTTTGTTTTTAATAATTTTAATTAGGATTTTAGTAATTAAAAAATAAAATTGGAAATTGAAAAGAGTTGATTAAAATGTAAAAAAAAAAACGGACTGGGCCATTTATTTGACAAAAAATTCAGGCCCAAAACAATACATTTTAACCCAACCCAAGTCAGTCAACCCGAAGACCATCAAACGACGTAGTATAGGGCAAATACTACGCCGTTTGATGATGCCCGGCCATTTAATTTCAAATACAAACCATACGACGTCGTATGGTTGCAATAGATCGGGGCCGTTCATTACTTTTGATCCAAGGGCTCCCAGGATTTTGACCTAACCCGTGATCATTACCCGATCCAGTACCCGGGCTGACCCATTCCCTAACTAAACCAAAACGACGCCGTTCATATAAGCATATAGATCCTGGCCATCCATTCTGCCTGATCTAACGGCCAGTATCAATCCACCTTCCCCCTATATAAACCCCAAATCCTTACCCCGGCCCCCCTAACTAAACACCCCCTCCTCTCCTGTTCATCATCGTCCTCAAACACACCCCTAACCCTAGCCGCCCTAGCATCCCATCGCCTGAAACCCGGCGGCAACAACGCCGCCGGTCATCACTTTAACACCCCAGACTCCTCACAACCTCCTCTTCACGGATCTGGCCTTAGTTTCTTTCGAATCAGACCCCAACTTTTCGAATATTAAATCAAAGGTTGGTCTGAAAACTCAACCCTTTCCAATGGCTTCCAAAATAACACCACAGCTTCCCCTAGATACCCTAGCTATGGATCTAGTGTTGGTTTGGTTCGAATCCCCTCAGAACTCTTCGAATCTTCTTTTGAAGGTTCGAATCAAAAATGAACTCACTCAGATTCCTTCCAAATTAACACCAAATGACCCCTAGGCTTCCCTCACCCTTGTGTCATCTTTGGTTCCCTTCGAATCTGCTCAGGAGTGTTCGGATTTAAGATCCAAAATCTGAAACCCTAAAAATTTTCCAATCTTGGAATTTTTTCAATTCAAACGAGGGATTGAGGTTTAATCGACCTTAGTCAACTGAAAATACTTCGACTAAGGTCTGTTTGATTTCAAAAAGTCCGAATCCAAGTTGAGTTTGAGTCCGGTTGAATTTGAAGAAGTAAAGGTATTTTCCTTATTTTTTTTTGTTTCCTACGTATGTATAGTTGTTTGTTTTAATAACCTGTGTAATTTTTCATATTTTTGTTTATTTCTGTGATTCTGTCTCCTACCCGTCTACTTGATCAAAATGTGAATTGTTTCTGTTAATTATGGTTGTTTATAATATGTGTAATCGACTCGATTAAGTTCGTCGATTAGTTGTTTTGTAAATTCTTATTGCCTTTAATGCTGATTGTAATACTCTGTTGTCTATTTTGGTTGTTAACATTTTTTTTGTTGAAGTCAGTTAATTAGTTCTTCCCAACTGGTTATTTCTTGTTTAATAATTCAGAAAGATTGTCGATCATTTATGTATTGATTTCTGGGCAGTTGGTTTCAAACTGACAATGCCCCTGCATTCATGTTGATCTGAATTTCAATTCAATTTCTTGGTTTTGTTAAGTTCTGCATAGTGTTAATGTGTTTGTATGCAAGTTCAGCTACTCAATCTGAATTTAGCTTGTCCATTAGTTATTAGACATATGAGTTTGTTGGGTCAATTAAATAACAATGAAATGACAGAATGTTGTTTGATTTAGGAATGGGCTGTTAGCTGCTAAACAAGTTTAAATTCAGATAACTTGTTAAGGTCTGGGACAGTAATTACAGTAGGATTTCAGGGACATTTCTGGGAATGAAACAGTAAAAACAGTGTGTTAGTATAATGGAATGTTAGTGGTTATTAATTAATGTAATAATGGTAAACAAGGGATAATGGGAAGGCTGAAAATAAGGGAAAGTTATCCTCAGTGCTATTTAATTAAGAAAAAAAGCAGTTCAGTGGCAGATTTTTAAGGGAAAATCTGTCTTAGACAAAAGAAAGGGGTCCAAGCAGCACTTAAGAAAGGGGGGCAGACTTGTATAAATACAGGGACAGGATTAGAAGAGAGGGGCGGATTTAAAAGGACAGATTTTAAGATTGAGATTTTAAGAAGAGATTTGGAGAGAGATTTTTTAAGACTGAGATTTTGAAGAAAAGAAAAGAACTCAGATTATTTTGTAAGAAGAGGAAAGAGAGGAAGAAAACAGAAAAATCTGAAACAGAAAAATCAGAAATAGGAATCTGAAACAGGAAAGAAACTGAAATCTGAAAAATGTTATTCTTCTAGAATCTGTCCGTTGTTTGTTTGTGGATATTGTTCAGTTTGAATCTGAAATTTTTTCTCAAGTTTCTGTCACTGTTCATCTGGGTTAACGGGTCTTGTTCAGACTTGCTGTGTTATTGGTATATTCTGCCGGTGTTTTGTTACTGCTGCTACTGCTGAAATTTACTCCTTCTACCTTCATTTCCAGGTACATATCTTTAAAATTCTATGTTGGGAAGAGATTCAGCATGACAAATCAATGAAATTTGAATTGCAATTCTATTTTTATTTGTCTAAGTTCATTATTTTAAATTTCAGTTTTGTTTCATGTTGGTTAATATAGTAGTATGCTTGACATGATAATTAGCAGTTGATCATTCTCTTCTGAAACTCATATAAGTGTTGTAATAGTATTATCTATTCCAGAATTTCATTAAAGTATAGTTATGATTGAATTGTCGAAATAGGGAACATGACAGAAAGTTGGCCATTATTTAAACTTTATGGTATTGTTAGTTAGGTATAGCATAATATGGAAATATCAAGGAAAAATACGTTATCAGTTTATTTTATTAGTTAAGTTAGTTGTTGTTTAAAGCTAGATGATATTGGTTACAATTTACTCTATATTTTGGCATAACAATGGTTATGTTTATAATCAATAGTCGAAAGTTGCATTAGTAAAATCCGCCATGTTCACAATGTCAAAAAATATGGCAAATAATGTTGTATGCAATATCATTTTATTAAGTCAATAGGTAGATTTGTTCTCTTTCTTAATAACAAATGGCCTAGGAATTTTACAATGTGAAAGTTAGTGTTTAGTAATGGTTCACATAAATTGAGAATCAAATCGGTTTGATTATATATATCTTATTATATATATCTTACGTTCAATCATAAGCAGAATTAACAAAATAATTAGGCCTATTAGATTAAGAACAAGCAATGTGGAAAGAGATTAGATTTATAATGTGTAACAAGTTTAAAATTGTAAAAAATAACATTCGTTGCAAATGGAATAATGAGAATTCTTCGAAAATATCATTTCCTTTCAAGAATTGATTTTTTTTTTAAGTTTCATACGCTATTGACTTTTTGAGTATACATATGTTGTATTTACCAAAAAATAGTGTTAATCATATGTTTATTCCTTTCTTTGGATTTGAATAGCTTGGAGGAATATAATTCATACGCGAAAAAAAATATAATTCGCAATAAACATTTAATAAATTGTGAATTCTTTTCAAGAATTTAAGGGTATCTTAAATGGAGATTTCTCATGATTTTTACATAAAATGTATATATATAATAAATAATTTGGGGAAAATCTATACTATCATTAAAAATATTTGGCGTAATTAGGGATGCGTTCGCGTAACCTGATTATATTTCTAAAAGCAATTCGAATTATGCGTTCGCGCAACTTCGAGTGAACATTTTAATAAAAAAGATTTCTCCGAGGATGTCAAAATAATTTCATATAACCCGAGATGTGCAGTTCATTGTCTAAATACAAGGGTGATGATGTTCTTAATTTTATTTTAAATTTTGAACATATGATTTTTAATAAAAACTATAATATGGTCAATTTTATTGTGTACACGTATGCGTGGCACGATCCTCTGTAATTATAAAAGGTATATAATACGAATATACGTACACGTAATTCGTTTATATAATTGGAAACAATAAACAGAAGCGGTGACAAAATCCTGCAGTAAAAAATGTAAAATCAAGATAAGCTAAGAATAAAAACAGTTAAGCGACCGTGCTAGAACCACGGAATTCGGAAATGCCTAACACCTTCTTCCGGATTAACAGAATTCCTTACTCAGGATTTCTGGTTCGCAGAATAATAAACAGAGTCATATTCTCCTCGATTCAGGGATTAAAACTGGTGACTTGGGACGCCTTAAAATTCCCAGGTGGTGACTCTGAAACAAATAAACAAATCCCGTTTCGACTGTCCTTTAATTGGAGAAAACTCCCTACGTACCCCGCGAGGCGGAAAAAGGAGGTGTGACACCGTGATGATTTAATTATGCGCCTAAAGCAAACTACGATGTTCATGTATTATTCTTAAGCTACTTTGAGATTGTTGTGATGCCAAATTTATGAATACGATATTATTGGAGAGCAAATAGGCCATCTAACATGATCTACTACTTGGCTAGATTCCTTATGGTTCAAGACCCACCTTATGGCCCATTCTTATTGCTTGCCAAGAAAGAAACAACTCCAATTTTTTATATACCCGATTAAAAGCATTTATTCAAGAACCAAGACCACATACATCACAATCGAAATAAAAACCAATTAAAACAAATTAAATGAAAACTAAGACATGCTACCCAAAACAACGTAGAATCACAAATCAACTAACACATGCACCAAGCTATCATAACACAATGAAATGAGAATGAAGACTAAGAAATGGACCTTTTATTGATGAACAAAGCTAAAAATTACAAATCTATCGGGCTAAACAAAACAACAATCCTCAAACTGAAACACCGAAATTACAAACCGGAACCTCAAATCGGCACCAGAATCAACCTCGGCGTGCGACTGAACAAAGACCTCCTCTGCTGTCCATTTTACATATTTCAAGGCTAAACATCCATGAGCAAGAGACGTCAGTGATGATTCCTCCTTAAAGACATTAGATTACTTTCAAGCCTTCTTGCAAATTTTTTTAGTCATAAGCTCCTCAAAGAGTTCTTCAGTTCTTCCCATTTTATTTTACTTTGAGTTTGTAGTGTTCGTCTTCTGTATATGATTTTCTTGAAGAAATAAAATCGTATTCGCCTCGTCTGTTCTGCACTTCGCTGCATAGAGAACGAGAAAACGAGTTCAAGAATTTAATCAAGATTGGGCTTGCGCTGGCTTGTGAGGCGAGGGTGGTTGGCAGCGGATTTGAGAGGAGATGGGTGTGCGTAAGTTGTTGGGTGTGTAGGTGTGGAAGGGAATTAAAATTAGGTCTAGGTTAAATGGGGAATGGATATAGGCTCAATGTTTTGGGCTTGAATTAGGAGATTGGGGGTTGAGTCCATGTCTTATTGGGTTTTATGGGGTAAAAGACTAAATAACATAATGTATATTTAAAATATAAAAACTACTCTTAATTAAATAAATTAATTAAAATAAAACTAAATACTAAAAGTAAAACTATTTGTATTTTTAAATTTTATGAATGGTAGATAAACTAAAAGTAACTAGATAAAATATCAATTAGTTCAATAGAAGAAAATATTTTTTTGTTATTTTTATTTTTATGATAAAATAAAGTAAAAGAGTCAAAACTTGTTGAAATAACTATATTAGACCTAAACTAAATATTTAAATGTTAAAATGTGTAAAATCTTGGGGATGGTCAAAAATTACATGTCTACAGCTGCCCTTCTTTGACTGAAAACACGAAGGGTTTTCAGACAAAGAATGACGAGACAGGTTTTTGTCCTGACCCTTATTTAGAGAGACCAAAAACTAAAAGAAAAGAGAATGTGACCTAGCCCTGGTATCTGAGCTGCCTACATATCCTTGGCTATAAAGGAATCATGCCACGTGTAGTTCAAAGTTAGGAAGAGTGATGGAGTATATCGAGGTGGAGAACTGATTGAGGTGTCATCGAGGTTTCGGTTCGCGGTCCTGTTATTACATCAAAATCAAAAATGAAAAAGACTAACTAAGCCTATCAGCTACGAGTTACAAGATTCCTATCTATAAGTCTTCTGAAGCTTGATCTTGAGTCTTGATTGGTTCTTTTTGCGGACTCTAATCTGAATCTTGATGCTTGTTAGCTGCAGGTGTTAGTTCATTCTTCCACGGCATTTTCAGATCAAGACCGGAAATGTAGTTCTCGTGACTTCAGCCATATCTTGAGAAGTTCACATCTTTCATCTGCTTCTACATTCGGATTCACTTCCCTCTTTTTCTTTTTTCTATTTTTTTTATTTTTTTGAGACTTATTCTTTTGGTTATCTCGGACTGCTGACTCGCATTTTTGAGGCGAGTTTCCGCTATTTCTAACTTGAATTGACTTCTGAAATGACTTTCCTCGTTCTCCAGGTGGGCGCCTGCTACTACAGCAAAACAAACAAAATAAAAAGAACTTTTCTGCCCCAGTTTGCACAAGGAAGATTTGTGAGTTGTTAACAGACCTATGAATCACCTATGTTATTGATAAAGGATGCAATTGAAGACTCGATTAAGATGTGCGTCTCCTATGAGTAAAACAAAAAAAAATTTGGCTAGCAAATGCGTCTGCTAAAAAAACCCTGAATGACCCAGATTAGGAAGTATGTCTCCTAGATTTAAGATTGAGCTTGCGGAAAACTATAAACTAAGCTTGACTAAAGTAAAAACTGACCTTATTCTCCAGGAGGAACCCCTGATTTCAAGAAAACTAAAGATTAATAACTTAAGAAAACTAAAAATTGACTTTTTTTTTTCAAATCCAGACTTCCTTTTTAAAAAAAAAATTATTATCCTAGGAATAACTAGGAGATTTGATTTGACAAATGGTTAATCTTTTTCATGTAGTATTTCTTAATTAATATTCAATGATTATCTATATTTATCAAGAATGTTTAAATTATAAGATTATTTAAATACAATTCAAATAACTCAAATAATTGACATGATTAGTGTCCGCACATTCGCGCGGGTGCTAATACTAGCGATAATAATAACAACAATGTAATAACAATTATAATAATAATAAGTGTTTCCGTATTCATTAGTAATTATAGTGCCGGAAATATATGATTTCAATATTACAGGGAGTCGTAAGATTTTATAACTAATTCGTCCCCTTTTAATCATGGCTCACAATGAGCCAGCTATTTGTGCTTATGTGTAGGTTATTTTAAAAAAATGTTATGGAAATGTGATTTGAACATGGATCCAGTGGCGTAGCCATATAGCTCCAAGAGGTGTCAATTTTTATTTTACCTTCACGGGTAAATTTCTTTTTATATATATATAATATGTGTATTGATTTTTCTCGACTTTTTTGTATATTTACTTATGAAAATTGTGACAATCCTTAATAAACATTCTGGCTCTGTTAGTTCCTGATGCAGCAACTTTTAACTGCAGGTCCTTTTGGGCACTTATATTCAAATACCTTAATCAATTGCATGCATCTATAGACTCGAGACTAATAAGTTTGTTAAGAATACTAAAAATTATTAATCTCCTAAACCAATATTAAAAAGACCGTTATTAAATATTTGAGCTGGTCAAACTCCATATCATATTTATTTTCTTTTAAATAATTTAGCGGTAAGCATGTGTCATCCGTTGTTGAAGTAGGGGAAACATAGGTTAATCTATGTAAATAGCTCGAATTGTACTACCGAATTTTTTGAAACCAAAAACCGAATTACTGTGGTAACATTTTTAAGTAACCTGAATTACTGTCGTCATATTTTAACTAAGAGCTAGAATTTTGTTCTTTGAACTTCATCTTTTGACCGTACGAAAAAAGGGGAAATAATTTTTCGGTTACAGAATATAAATAGTTCTCGATGGGCTAAAATTGATCTTTGTTAAAAAAAAAACCCTCGACGCACGCAAATGAATCTTCAGCTTTGTCTTGGTTCAATAGATAATAAGAATATTGGTAGTTATATATAGTGACAGTATAAAAGTTTTATGTCAAGTTGGTAATTATATCATGCGAAATATGAAAATTAATTGCACGGAGAAAAGTGCCTTGGTACCTCTGAAAATTTTGAAAAATAACCTATGACAACAATTAAATTACAATAATAGCATTTTTTTTTAAATATGACTTAAATCTTATTGCTAATTATTTGTTGTTACAAAGTGCAACAAGCTCTTCCACCACTTCGTCTATCTCTTCATCCCCTTTCATATTCATTTTCTCCCTCAATTCTCTAACTTTCTTCCTCACATCCTCCCCACTTTCCTCCATTACCACTTTCCTTATCACCTTTGCAATCTCTTCACTTTGTAACTTTCCATTATCATCTCTCACTGCTTCAACTCCAAATCCAATATATTCCACAAGCCTAGCATTCATTGGTTGGTCAAGATGCATTGGCATTGCAATTATTGGCACACCAAAGTTTACACTTTCCATAAAAGAACTCCATCCACAATGACTCACAAAACCACCAATACTTATATGTTTAAGAATTGTTGCTTGTGGGGCCCATCCTTCCAAAACCATTCCTCTATCTTCTACCCTTTGAAGAAATCCTTTTGGTAATGAATCTTTAATACTACTATTATTTTCACCTTGTGGAAACCTAATAACCCAAATGAAGTTCACTTTGCTAAGCTCTAGCCCTTGAGCTACTTCATGTAATTCCTCCTTAGATAGAAAATACTCACTCCCAAATGAAACAAACACACCTGAATTTTTTTCTTTCTTGTCAAGCCATTGTGTAATTTCTTCATTATTATCTCCGCTGACAGTATCTTGAATGAGTGAACCGACCGGGACTATTTTCTTGGAAACCAAACTTGAAAAATAACCCATATATTTCCCTTCAAACTCTTTGCAAGTTTTCACCAAAATAAAGTCGCGAGATTTCCTAAGAGCCTCGTCGAATGGGGACTTATCCTCTTTTGATTCTTCCATAGTTTTCTTCATCTGAAGCATCTCGCATTCACGCAGATAAATTTCAGGAAACGGGAAGTCTTCCCCTGGCTTTTCAAACATATGAAAGGCAAAAGCAAGGACACCCGCGCTAAAAGTGAGAAATTGCACAGCAGGAATATTCACAGAGGAAGCAAACGTGGCAGCCCACGGCTGGATAAAGTCATAAATGACCAAATCAGGATTTAAAGTTTGGAAAAATTTGGACTTGACATTTCAAAAGCTATTTTGAGGGTGTTCATAAGATGGGGTGGGAGGCCATTTGTAGTGTGGTAATAAGGAGGAAGATTTGGTAAAGATGGAAGATGAAGTTCAACTAGTTCAATTGATTGAGAATATTTTTCTGTAACACTTTTCTTGATTGAGTTTAGATTTACAGGAGTTGAACACATGTAAATGTGGAAATTCCTCTTTGTAAGTCTTTTGGCTAGCTCTAAAAATGGACTTATGTGACCATGGGCTAACCATGGTAACATGAGTATACTAATGGTGTTTTTCTTGCCCTCCATTAATAACTATAGTTTCTCTCTCCTTTTCTCTTTGATGGTTCTGTAAGTATATACTATATGATCGATGATAATGTATTTATGCTAGTGTTTAACTGTGTAAATAGATTATTGTATTGGTCATCTTGGTTGTGAGCTGGTTGGCGTGGTGTATTATATATTTCGTTGAGACTAATAGGACAGCTCGGTGCACATGATATTTCGTATTAACGTACGGTATGGAGAAAGGTCACATCTCAAGGGGTGTGATATATATAGACAGCTTACCCTAATGCAAACATTATTGATTGCTTCCATAGATACAACTAGGAGTGGCAAACGGGTGGGTCGGGTTGGATAAGATTCGGGTCAAAAAGGGTAATGAAAAACCGGATAAATTTATTTGACCCGACCCATATTTAATACGGAAAAAATGGGTTAATCGTCGGATAATATGGATAACCCATACTATCCATATCTTCTCGCAAATGATCATTTTTGGAAGAATTCTTAGTTTCCCTAACTTAAGGAATCCTCAATTTGAGGTTTTATAAATGTAAAAGTTAGACCCATTGGTTATCCAATTTCTAAATGGATAATATGGTTCTTATCCATATTTGACCCGTTTTTAAAAAGTTCATGATCCAACTCATATTTTAATAAATAATATGGGTGGTTAACTGTATTTTTTTAACCATTCTGTCACCCCTAGATACAACTTGTGCTCCAAGGCTCCCTTTATATATTTCATTGAGATTATTTAATTAATTATAGGATGAGTCTGTTGTGCAGTCCAAGGTATATATGTGCGTAACTGATTACGCAGCGCATATAAAAATGCCGAATATTATTGATATAATAGAGACAAGCCAGGGTTGTACTAGCTAGCTTTCCCTCTTGGAATGGCGTTAATTTTTAAAGATTCAGTTTGTAAACTATTTTTGTTGTGGAACTATCTGTGAAAGCTATTTCGTATATTTCAATTTAATTTAGACATTATTTTTTATTAGTTTGTTTTAGAAGAAATTATTTTTTTATTACATGTAATGATATATTTAAGAGTGTCACACCTCCTTTTTGCGCGCCCCGCCCCGAAGGGTAAAAATGCGCGAGGGAGTTTTTCCAATTTAAGTGACAATATTCGAAATGAGATTATTTATTCATTTCAGAGTCGCCACTTGGGAAAGGTTTGGTTTTTGGTGTCCCAAGTCACCGGTTTATCTTGAATCCCAAATCGAGGAAATTTTCGACTTTTCCAAATGAAGTCTGCGAACCAGAAATTCTAAGTAAGGAATTCTGTTGACCCGAGGGAAGGTGTTAGGCACCCTCGAATCCCGTGGTTCTAGCACGGTCGCTTAAATTGTTATAATGGCTAAATATCTGATTTAAATACATGTTGTGACTTATGTGCTTTTATTATGTTTAAAACACTTTTATTATTATCATTTATTTTTATAGAATTGCAACGTCGTGAAAATGCATCTCGAACCACGTCACAATCAATGCACCCGTAGTTGTTAACACATTTCGACTCCGTTGAGATTTGAATTTGGGTCACATAAATGCGCACCCGAATTTAAGAATGTAATTTAATTAAGTCGCGCCTAAAGAGTCTAACGCGTTATTATCTTTGGGGAAGGCAGTGAAATTCACTAAACAGTCCATCCCAAATTCTAAGTATTTATTATGACCAGTTATTGAGGGCCCCGCAATTTGAATTTTTATTTAGCGAGGCTCGTCTCATTATTTTTAAAAGGATAATCTTAGCATGACTACATTTCTATTTTTTTTGGTTTTCTAAAATAAATGAAGAAAGAAAATACGTGCTAATTAAATTGCATGCTTGGCCAATTTGACCTCTTATTAGTTATTGGATTAATTCTCTGCGAGGTGGGAAATTTTTGTACCTTATTGGACATGCTTTCAGTTTGATAAAAGAAACTGCATACAAGACAAATAGCATGCTAAACTCACCCTAGACGTCTGTCCCATTTTTATTTAAGCTGACCTTTTAACCAGATTAATAGCATTGACTACTATAAGCTACTACCAATGGGGTTCGGACGTGGTCCTATAAACTGCCTAACGAAACCCAATTTGATAGAGTTAGTTTAAATGACTCAGAATTATGATGCGACTTTTGTCGGATTAAAAGCATCCTGCTTTTACATGTTTAGGAATAAAGATAGAAGCTGAGATTTAACTGCCAATGTACTAAACACACGCGCACTCCTCGTCATACAGACGACTTAATAACTTGAAACCAAATAGTGTTAAATAGACTAAACTTCTATTAAGTACACATTGCACAAATGTATATTTTTTATGGAGCTACAAACTGAAAGTTGCACAAACCCAAACATATTTAAAAGTTGTAAGTGTAGCAGATGACCAGGTTCCTTTGCATCTTTCATTTTCATGCCTTTAGGGTTACATCAATATGAGATTCGAGTATGTACCTGGAAAGTGTTTACAATTGAAGAAGCAGGAAAGTCAGTAGAGTAGTAGTAGCATACACCAAACAACAGCAGTAACAGCAGGTAACAACAGAACAAAATCCCAGTGCAAGATGCAACTATAGCCGATGGAAAAGTAGCAAAATGACAGCAGCAAGCAGTGTAGTAGAAACAGAAACTCCAAACAGACCAAATCCCGGAATAAACTAATGCAATACACAACCAGTAACCTCAGTTAAAGACTTGGAAGAATCAGTATTGATTAAACAAGTTGAAAACAAGTGAAATCCAAACAAAAATAGGAAGAAACAGTTTCTGATTTTTTGTCTGTATGTTTTCTATTTCTTGCTCTCTCTCTATCTGTGTTTTTCTCACTCAGTGTATATCTGTATATGCATGTCTTTGTGGTATCTCCCTCTTTTAAAATTCAGTCCCTCTTCTAATGGAAATTCTCCTATTTATAGCCTAACATTAGCCCTTTACAGTCTGTTAAACACATCAGAACCCCCTCCCTTTTCTGCTGTTTTTCCACTCATCTTTTAAAAGTAGAACCCTTCCCATGAGATTCCCTGACAACCCTTTTATCACCTTATTAAACTAAACAAAGGTATGGGCATGCTGAAAATGGTCTGACAGCACATGCTGTCAAGTTATTTTTTTATCTCAAAAAGGGCCTTTATGCACATGTTGTGCACAAGTGCACATGCCACCAATTCAGACTGTAGCTAACAAACCAAATCCTTAAATTTCTGATTCAAATACAACAACTATAAGTAGATATACTCGATTCTCAATTTGATTCAAACAAAGATCAGCAGGAAACAGATCAAATTGTTATCGTTCAAACAGCTGAAACCAATCGACGACACGTATCGAATCGACTATACTAGTTATAACATATACAACCAATAGCCAATGATCAGAAATCTAACAGTATCAACATGCGATTCAAATTGTACTGACTAAGCAAAAGTTGTACTGGGGAATTAATTAATCAACCAAATTTAAGTTCAATTGATTATCCAGCTTACACACATACACATAATCAGTAAATGGAGAGAACTTGGCCAAATACAGAGGTTCGGGCAAGGTGGACAGGACACAGTCGACAAACAATTCAAAAATAAAATCAACTAAACATTTTGGGGCAATAAACAAACATTTAACTACAACAAAAAACTCATGAACTGATAAAAGAAAAACAAAAATACCTGAAATCTTGAAAAATCAGCAAACCCTAGCTCGAATTTGAATCGATCTTTCTTAGGGTTGAATGGACTTTAATCGAAGTGTTCTCTAACGAGAACACTTCGATTAAGGTCCATTAGACCCTAATCATCTGGTTCAACGGACACGGATCGGACATGAGGACTCCTAGGTTTCTTAAAAGGCAGATTTGGGATTTGGGTTTCCCTGGTTAGATTCGGACCAAACCAAGCATGGTTTGGTCACGAGGGAGGTCCAGAGAGTGTCTGGTATGAACCTGGGGTAGTTTGGTGTAAGTGGAGGTCCGACTCGAATCTTCAAATGAAGATTCGAGAAGGTGGGAGGGGATTCGAGACAAAGGGACAACAGATCTATGTTCAGGGTAGTGAGGCGGTCCTATGGTGTTAAGGTGGGGGTCACCGGCGTCCATGCCGCCGGAATTAATGGTGAGGGGAAAGGGGGCGGCTAGGGTTCTAAAGGGTTTGGGGTCTGTGGTGAGGACGATGAAGGGGGGGTGTTTGGATGGGGCGTGGGGTAAGGTTTTAGGTTTATATAGTTAATGAGTGAATAGATCCTGGCCGTCGGATGAGGCGAGATGAAAGGCCAGGATCTTTCAACTGGTGGGGAACGGTGTCGTTTTAAACGCCAGGGGTTGGGTTGGTTTGGGGGTTGAACGGGTCGGGTTCATGGGCGTGACCTGAGGCCGTTGGATGGGATTGGATTTAACGTTTGAGATTAGACGGCCTCATACGTCGTCGTTTGAGTAAAGGATTGGCCAGATCTGGGCCGTTCCTTTGAATCAATCAACGGCTCAAAGAGATGATGCCTATGCGGCGTCGTTTGGGCGTCTTGCAGAGGGCCTGGTTGGACTGGGTCGTTTTGGTTTGGGCTTGTTCCTATTTAAATTGGATTGGCCCAATCCGAAAACCCTTTTCTTCTTAAATCTCTTAATTAAATTGTCAAATAATACTATAAAAACAAAAATTAACACATAATTAACATTTAATTAAAATAACATCACTTAATGACAAAAATGAAAGATGCATTTTTTTGCGATTTTTCCTTTTAATAACCGGATTACGGTTCAACTACACACGACACATCTTTTGTATTTTGTTTTAATAAAAAATTAAAAATGGGAAGATCACAAATAACTACCAAAAATGCCACGTAAAATCCGAAAAGTTGTACAGCAAGACCAATTGCTATTATTTTTTTTCTTTTGGAGTAATTGTCGCGAAAACAAAAATCACGTGCTCACAGCTGCCCCTCTTTGTTCGGAAACACGAAGAGTTTTCGTGCAAAGATAAAGTGAGCGGATATGAGCGACTTTTGCCTATTGGAATACTCCGTGTGAAGCACATTTTGAAAGATTTAACCGAATCTTCGCTTCAAAAATTTCCTACATATCCTGGGCTAAACAGGAATCAGGTCAATGTAGTTCGGGAAAACTCTTGGTAGCTGGGGACTACCATGGGATTGCAATGCTTGCTGTTACTGCTGTCGCTGTTGCCACAATCGCTTTACTGACCGCCTTATTACAACCAAAGGAAAATTGAAACTGAACTAATTACTTATGCTTGTCAACTGCTAGTTACAAGATTCCTATCTATGATTCTTTTGCAACTTGATCTTGGGTCTTAGCTGATGTTGCTTGTAGACTTCGATCCGAATCTTGATGCTTGCAAGTTGTAGGCGCCTGTTTATTTCTGCGATATTGAGTGAGACGGGGTTGGTAGAATTCGGGACCCTGATCGAATCTTTGAGCGGTCCGCCCTTCGTCTCCCGGAACATCCTTTTTTACTTTTTCTTTCTTTTCTCTATTCTGGGTTGAGACTCATCTCGTGGGTCGCCCTGATCCATGTGTCTCAAGGTCAGACCTGCGGGGAAAAACAAACGGACGATATTTTCTACCCCAGTTCTACTAGGAAAATTTTGTGAGTCAGTTGCCAGGAAATTTATAGAATTGGTGAAGGGATTGGAAAATTCTGGTCTACAAAAAATGCAACTCCGGGATTGGATCCCTAATAATGCCATAAGGTAAAAAATGCTCAGTTCAGGGTCAGAGCCCTAATGCTGGCTAAATGGAAAAAGTTCAGTTCAGGATTGGAGCCCTAATGCTGACTAAATGGAAAAAGTTCAGTTCAGGGTTGAAGCCCTAATGCAGGCGGAAATGAAAAAGTTCAGTTCAGGGTTGGAGCCCTAATGCTGACTAAACAGAAAAGTTTAGTTTAGGGTTGGAGCCCTAATGCTGACTAACTGGGGAAAGTTCAGTTTAGGGTTAGAGACCTAACGCTGACTAAAGGGAAAGTTCAGTTTAGGGTTGGAGCCCTAATGCTGATTAACAGACAATGCTCAGTTCAGGGTTGGAGCCTTAATGCTGGCGGAATGGAAAAAGTTCAGTTCAGGGTTGGAGCCCTAATGCTGACTAAAGGGGAAAGTTCAGTTTAGGGTTGGAACCTTAATGCTGACTAGAGGGAAAAGTTCAGTTTAGGGTTGGAGCCCTAATGCTGACTAAATGGAAAAGTTCAGTTTAGGGTCGGAGCCCTAATGCTGACTAAATAAAAAAGTTCAGTTTAGGGTCAGAGCCCTAATGCTGACTAACAGACAATGCTCAGTTCAGGGTTGAAGCCCTAATGTTGGCTAAATGGAAAGAGTTCAATTCAGGGTTGAAGCCCTGATGATGACTGAATGGAAAAGTTCAGTTTAGGGTTGGAACCCCAATGCTGACTAACAGAACAATGCTCAGTTCAGGGTTGAAGCCCTAATGCTGGCGGAAATGAAAAAGTTCAGTTTAGGGTTAGAGCCCTAATGTTGACTAAACGGAAAAGTTCAGTTTAGGGTTGGAGCCCTAATGCTGACTAGCTGGGGACAAAGTTCTGTTTAGGGTTGGAGCCCTAATGCTGACTAAATGGAAAGAGTTCAGTACAGGGTTGAAGCCCTGATGCTGACTGAATGGAAAAGTTCAGTTCAGGGTTGAAGCCCTGATGCTGACTGAATGGAAAGAGTTCAGTTCAGGGTTGGAGCCCTGATGCTGACTGAAGGGAAAAGTTCAGTTCAGGGTTGGACCCCCAATGCTGACTGAAGGGAAAAGTTCAGTTCAGGGTTGGAGCCCTGATGTTGACTGAAGGGAAAAGTTCAGTTCAGGGTTGGAGCCCTGATGCTGACTGAAGGGAAAAGTTCAGTTTAGGGTTGGAGCCCTAATGCTGATTAAATGGGGAAAAGTTCAGTTTAGGGTTGGAGCCCTAATGCTGACTAAAAGGAAAAGTTCAGTTTACTAACTGACCCTCTTTTTTTGAATTTTCTTGTTTTAGTAAAAAGGTAAAAGAGAATTTCGTGGAAACTTACCTTTCGAGTGGATTCCTTATTGCCAAACTGTTTCTTGTACTCATGTACTTTCTTATTTGGGTGACACCTGCTTCTTGAACGGTTGTCTTGGATCATACCTGTTTTAACTTTTCAAACAAAGAACAATTGTTAGCTCGGAAATGGCGGTTGGTTTGGTGACCTCGATTGTTCCCGTTGCTTTGCTGCGTCCTTATTTCTGTTGAGAAACTCTGCCATTGATTGGATTCAAATGGCAAAAACCTTTAGACTGCTCAGGCCTGCGTTTCCAGATTCTGTGATGATTTGCCTTGTATGGCTTTTGTTTTTCCATCCGGTTTTGCTTGGGGATTTTTCAACGGGGATTTTATTGGGGAGACTCTGTGGGGATTTGTACAAGGGGAAACTCTGTGGGGATTTGTACAAGGGGAAACGCTGTGGGGATTTGTACAGGGGGGGAGCTCTGTGGGGATTTGTACAAGGCGGACTTGCTGGGGATTTGTTGCAAAACAGACTTGCCAGGATTTGTTGGGGCAAGCTCGCTGGGGAATTTTTACAAAGGAAGGCTCTGTGGGGATTTGTACAAAGGGAAGCTCTGTGGGGATTTGTACAAGGCGGACTTGCTGGGGAAATTTCTCTCTTTCTTCACAATTCATCAGGTTTGGACTAATGTACCAATGAAACGAGGTATTTTCCTTCGTGAAACAAGAACTCCGTGAAGCCAATCCTGCCACCTATCCTTTCCGGTATATCTGGGACTTGGGGTTAAAAATGAAGGGGATTTAAAGAAAAATAAAATAACAAAACGGAGAAAGCAAATTTTTTAGAAGAGAAGTGTCCCTTTCGCGAGAAGAAAGACTTATCTGAGGGAAACAATGCTGACTTTAAATAGACATGACATGCTTTTTGGGCGTAATGAACTTGCATTTCCTCCTGAACCAAAATAGATCTGTGTTTCCCAACCGGTGGAACTTTGCCGAGACCTCCTTGGGTGAAGTCGTTCTTTTGGCCAACAGCGCCCTTTGCGGGTTTTCGCTGGCTTACCTCTCTCATTTCCCTCCTTGCTGTCGCTCGATAGCACTCTTTGCGAGTTTTTGCTACACAAGCTCTCTCATTTTGGTTTCTCTACTCCCGTCGCCTCGCGGTGCCCGAAGGTTTTCACCGACGAGACTCTCTCATTTTATTTCTCTCAATTTACAGTGCACCGGTCTCCATTCGTGACGCTTCTTGGCTTCCCGCTACCTTTGGTAATTGATCTGAAAGGCTTGTGTTTGGCAAAGAAAAGTAGATGATACTACGACTTCTAAGCCGCTTGACGTGCCCCGGTTTCAATTTCAGGGTAAATGGGATTTATTGTTGGTGTGACTGAACCTCAGAGAGAGGCTACCTACGTATCCTTTCGGAATCAAGTCAGACGTAGTTCAGGCCTCGATCAATGTTTTTTTTTTTTTTTTGGTAACCGGCTCAAAGGCTTGTAGAGAGAGTTGATAGTGGGAATAAAACCTTCAGCATTTCAAATGTGTCAGGACCGCTGGGGTGTCACTCAGACATAGTATCTCTTGATTGCGTCTGCATTTACCACTGTTTCGGGGTCATTTCCTTCGATATCACCTAGATACAATGCTCCTCTTGGCAATATCTTCCTGATGATGTAGGGGCCTTTCCAGTTTGGAGCGAATTTCCCTTTTGCTTCTTGGTGATGTGGCAGAATGCGCCTCAGTACCAGTTGACCTACTTCGAAATTCCTGGGTCAGACTTTCTTGTTGTAAGCACGAGCCATTCTTCATTGGTACAACTGCCCGTGACAAACTGCAGCCATTCGTTTCTCGTCAATCAAAGTCAACTGCTCCAATCGAGTCTTAACCCACTCGCTGTCTTCGATCTCTGCTTCGACAATGGTTCGAAGTGAAGGAATTTCTACCTCTGCTGGTATCACAGCTTCGGTCCCATAAACCAAGAGATAAGGGGTTGCCCCTACTGACGTGCGTACTGTAGTGCAATATCCCAACAATGCAAAGGGTAGCTGTTCATGCCACTGTCGGGAACTCTGGATCGTCTTCCTCAAAATCTTCTTGATGTTCTTGTTTGCTGCTTCCACAGCGCCATTGGCCTTGGGCCGATAAGGAGTAGAATTCCTGTGCGTTATTCTGAATTGCTCGCATACATCTCCCATCAAGTGACTGTTCAAGTTTGCTGCGTTATCTGTAATGATAGTCGCAGGAATACCGAAACGACAGATAAGATTTGAGTGTACAAAATCCACTACAGCTTTTTTAGTGACCGACTTGAGAGTGACAGCCTCTACCCATTTTGTGAAGTAGTCGATGGCAACCAGTATAAATCTGTGTCCATTTGAAGCCTTTGGCTCGATTGGTCCAATGACGTCCATGCCCCATGCAACAAATGGCCAAGGTGCAGACATGGGATGCAACTCTGTGGGAGGTGCATGAATCAAATCACCGTGCACCTGACACTGATGACACTTCTGAACGAAGCTAAAGCAGTCCTTTTCCAAGGTTATCCAGTAATAACCTGCTCGAAGGATTTTCTTTGCCAAGACATACCCGTTCATGTGAGGTCCGCACACTCCTGCGTGTACTTCGTGCATGATCTTCCTTGCCTCCTCGGCGTCAACACATCTTAGTAGATTGAGGTCCGGGGTCCTTTTATACAACAACTCACCGCTCAAAAAGAAACCAATTGCATGCCGCCTAATGGTTCTCTTTTGATCTCCAGTAGCATGCTCGGGGTATTCTCGTGTTTTCAAGAACCTTTTGATATCATGGTACCATGGCTGTATGCATGATCCTGCCTCGATTACATTACAGTAACCGTGTCTTTCCCTGATTTGGATTTCCAAGGGATCGACATGGGCGTTGCCTGGGTAGGGTAGCATCGAAGCCAAGGTAGCAAGTGCATCTGCTAGTTCATTGTGACATCGCGGGATATACTTGAACTCTATTGTTTTAAAACGCTTGCCGAGGTCTTCCACATGTTGTCGGTAAGGAATAAGCTTGACACCCCGAGTTTCGCATTCACCTTGGACTTGCCGGATAATCAGGTCAGAATCTCCCATAATCAGTAAGTCTTCGACATCCTGATCGATTGCCATATGCATGCCCATGATGCAGGCTTCATACTCAGTTGTATTGTTTGTGCAAAAGAAACGCAGTCTAGCTGTGGCGGGATAATGCTGATCAGAAGGCGAAATCAAAATTGCCCCGATCCCTACACCTTTGGCATTCACGGCTCCATCAAAGAACATCTTCCAAACATGAGCGTCCTCCGAGACCACTTCTACGGTGTTTACTTCTTCATCTGGAAAGTAGGTACTCAATGGCTGGTATTCCTCATCGACCGGATTTTCGGCCAAATGATCTGCTAGCGCCTGGGCTTTCATTGCCGTGCGAGTGACATAGACTATGTCGAATTCAGTAAGCAAGATTTGCCACTTGGCCAGTCTTCCAGTAGGCATCGGTTTCTGAAATATATACTTCAAAGGATCCAGCCTGCTTATGAGGAAAGTAGTGTGAGCTTGGAGATAATGTCTCAGCTTTTGAGCCACCCACGTCAGAGCGCAACATGTTCTTTCCAACAGAGTGTACTTGGCCTCGTAGCCGGTGAATTTCTTGCTCAAGTAGTAGATTGCTTGTTCTTTCTTTCCGGTTATGTCATGTTGCCCGAGGACGCAACCAAAAGAATTTTCCAAGACTGTCAAATACAAGAACAATGGTCTTTCTAGCTCTGGTGGGACCAAAACTGGGGGATTTGAAAGATATTCTTTAATTTTGTCAAATGCTTCTTGACACTCAGCCGTCCATTTGATCGCCGCATGTTTCCTCAATAGCTTAAATATGGGCTCACACGTGCTAGTTAGCTGGGCAATGAATCGACTGATATAGTTCAACCTGCCCAACAAACTCATAACGTCTTTCTTCATTCTTGGGGGAGGTAGATCCCTGATAGACTTTATCTTTGTTAGATCTAATTCGATACCTCTCCTGCTCACTATGAAGCCCAAAAGCTTGCCCGATGGGACTCCGAAAGCACATTTGGCTGGGTTCAGCTTCAAGTCGTACTTCCTCAGTCTCTCGAAGAACTTCCTCAAGTCTTGGATGTGATTATCCTGCGTCCTGGATTTGATTATCACATCGTCCACGTACACCTCTATTTCTTGATGCATCATGTCATGAAAAATGGCAGTCATGGCTCTCATGTAAGTTGCCCCAGCATTCTTCAGACCAAATGGCATAACCCGATAACAGTAAGTGCCCCAAGGCATGGTGAAGGCAGTCTTCTCGGCGTCTTCTTCATCCATCAATACCTGATGATACCCAGCGTAACAATCTACGAAAGACTGGATCTCATGTTTGGCGCAATTATCAACAAGGATGTGGATGTTGGGCAATGGGAAATTATCTTTGGGACTCGCTCTATTTAGGTCTCGATAGTCCATGCACACCCGAGTCTTCCCATCTTTTTTCGGCACTGGAACCACATTTTCCAACCATGTTGTATACTGGACTACCCGAATCACTTCCGTTTTCAGCTGCTTGGTGATCTCCTCTTTAATCTTGTCACTGACCTCAGTTTTGAACTTTCGTTTCTTTTGTTGAACTGGAGGACAATCAGGGTGAATTGGCAATTTATGAACCACTAGATCAACACCTAGTCCCGGCATGTCATCGTATGACCAAGCAAACACATCTTTAAATTCAAAAAGAAGTTGAATTATCGCGTCTCGCGTTTTCTTGTCCGTATGAATGCTTATTTTGGTCTCCCGAATTTCTTCAGGAGTTACTAAATTAACCGGTACGGTGTCATTCAGATTTGGCTTAGGTTTATTCTCAAAATGTTCCAACTCTCGGTTTATTTCCCTAAAAGCCTCTTCTTCATCATATTCTGGTTCTGGGTTCATTATTTCACAATTAAATAGCTCGTTGTGATCTGGGCGTGAAGTCCGCAAGCATGTCATATTTAAAGCCGCATTATTATAACTGAAAGAAAAGATAAAGGAAAAATAACAAAATCAAAACAAAGGAAAAATGGGAAAACAATGATGATTTTTTTTATTTTTCTTCTTGAAATTTGGAAGACAACAATGTTTACAAACTCAGGAATTCAAAACAACAATTAAAAGAAGAAAACATCCAAGTTATATCCTGGAGATAACTTGTGATGCAGGAAAGGTGGCAGGACAGGTCTACCCGGACTTCTGCCTAGTCGGGAATGGCGTGGCCTCCCAGTTTCGGAGTTTGGCATTTTGCCCCATATATAGTATTTCGGCGGTGCTGGTGCCTTCTCCTGGTTGAACCATGTGAGCCTCGTAGAGCATTTCTCTCATTGCCCCACATATCTCCTCTATTTCCTCAGCCGTGAAAACCTCATCGTCTTCTTCTTCAGTGTATTTTGGTTCGACGAAAGTTTCATATAAATCCGGCAGTGGCCGAGGCAGTTTCCACCCCCCATTCTTCCTTTTCTTTGCCCATTCTTCATCTTCTGGAGTGGGTTGAAAACCTATCCCAAAAAGTTTTTTGGCGGAAGGCAGGGTGATGGGTTCCGTTATTCCCTGCAATGTTCGTCCGAGCCCTTTCCCTGGTCTGAATCCGTGCCGAATCATCTCTTTAGCCACCATAACAGATGCGTTAGACAAGAAAGGTTGAGGGCAAGGTCTTCCCTCTTCATGCTGCTCTGCTAACACAATCTCGAAAGCTTGATAGACCGTGTGTTCGCTCCCTTCTCTTGGTTCAAGATATGGGATGGATGGGTCCCGATAAATAGCATGCTCGTCTTCTCCATGGACCACAATCTCTCGGTCTTCGTACTCAAACTTCACCATCTGATGAAGAGTGGAAGGCACAGCTCCTGCCGCATGAATCCAAGGTCTGCCAAGGAGGAAATTGTAGGACGTATCCATGTCAAGCACTTGGAAAGTTACCTCAAACTCTACTGGCCTATGGTCAAAGCCAAGTCTATTTCTCCAAGGGTGTCTCTTTTGATGCCGTCAAAAGCCCTTACGCAGACATTATTGGGGCGGATTCTTCCGGTCCCAATTTCCATTCTCTGTAGCGTGGAGAGCGGACAAATGTCAACACCTGAACCCCCATCCAACATTACCTGCTTGACATAGTAGTCTTCGCATTTAACTGTTAGATGCAAGGCTTTGTTGTGCACCGCTCCCTCTCGGGGTAAATCGTTCTTGCTGAAAGAGACCTGGTTATAGGCGAAGAACCTTTCTGTCATTCGTTCCAGTTGTTCGACTGAGGTTTCAACTGGCATATATGCATCGTTCAGGGTCTTGAGTAGGATCTTTTGATGCTCGGCTGACCTCATCAGCAATGATAGCATGGACACTTGCTCGGGGCACTTGCGCAGTTGATCTACAACTTCGTAGTCCGATATTTTCATCTGTTGGAAGAAAACTTCCGCTTCTTCAACGCTTACAGGCTTCTTTGGTGGGAAGCGTCTCCGTGTGGCGTTGTTTAGCTCTTGGGTGTTCGAATACCTTCCAATGAAAGTATTTTCCGGAAGTTCTCCCGTGACTTCTTTACCTTTGTACGTTACCAACGTCCTCTGATAGTTCCACGGTACTGTGGACGGGTTTGTCATCGGCTTTTGTGGCACGCGTCCGATAACCACTGGCTCATTCAGCCGAGGTGGTTGAATCGTCCCCCGGACCACATAGGCCCCCTTTGGCACGTACATAGGTTTTGCCCTTTTGACCTCGAAGCTCTGCGACTTCTCTGCTCGACCTCGTGGGATGTAAAGAACTCCATTCTTCACAGGTACCGCCTTCTTCTCCACCTTCTTTTTGGGCTCGCACTTTACAGTACTGGTCTTTTCCCCTTTTTCTGGTTTCTGGGCTGTTTCAGGCCTTTTCCCTGCGTCGACAATGGCGATTATAGCTTTCAAAGCAGGGTCAAATTCTTTGTCTTCGCAAATCATTCCGATCAGCGGCCCATTATTGTGAGCAGGTAATGGATTGTTAGTCACATTTGGGACCTCCTCGTCCCTTAGCACTATTTTCCCTTGCTCTATTAAATTCTCGACTACCCTTCTCAAAGCCCAGCAGTTATTTGTATCGTGCCCTTCTGCTCCTGAATGATAGGTGCATCTAACACCGGCTTTGTAAGAAGGCGACGCCGGATTGTGCCTTGTCTGAGGGACCGGCTGCAGGAAACCCAACTGGACTAGCTTCGAGAACAAAGTAGAGTATAGCTCACCGATAGGCGTGAAAGTCCGCCTTCTAGGTGGTTCCTGAGGGCGGAAGTTATTTTGAGGAGGCTGTGGGTTATAGTGGTTGCGGTATGGAGGCTGATTTCTGGGAGGTGGAGCTTGGCCTCGGTTGTCTTGTTGTGGCGGATGGACATAAGACTGGGTGTTCATGACCATGTAGGGTTGAGGAGCATATGCCATGTTTTGGTGGGGGTAGTAGTGTTGTGGGGTCCTTTCTGGAAAACGGGGCCTGGGATTACGATATTCCCTTGCTTCTGATGCTGCCATGGCCGTTTCTTCCTTTTTCTTCCCTCTTGCCATTCCTCCGGACCCGCTTTGGACGGCTTGGGAGGTTGCCCTTATGGCTGCTTGACTCAAAATCCTACCCGTTTTCAGCCCATTCTCCACCATCTCTCCAATCTTAATCGCTTCTGCGAACGGCTTTCCCATGGCTGACATCGTGTTTTGGAAATAGTCAGACTCTTGAGCCTGGAGAACTAGTGACCATTTCTACCTCATCCATGGGAGGCTTCACCCTCGACGCCTGCTCGCGCCACTTAATAGCACATTCTCTGAAGCTTTCTGAAGGTTTCTTCTTCAAGTTCGACAGAGAATTTCGGTCTGGTGCGATGTCGATGTTATACTGAAATTGTCTCAAAAAATCTCTAGCGAGATCATCCCATATATGCCATCGGGACATGTCCTGGTCCATGTACCATTCCGAGGCTATTCCTACCAGACTTTCCCCGAAATATGCCATTAGCAATTCCTCTTTTCCGCCGGCTCCCCGCAATTGGTTGCAATATTTCTTGAGGTGAGCAATGGGGTCACCGTGCCCGTCGTACTTCTCAAACTTTGGGGTCTTGAAACCCACTGGTAGGTGCACGTGAGGGAACATGCATAGGTCGGTGTAGGAGACGCTTTTCTGTCCGCTCAAACCTTGCATGTTCTTCAAACTCTGTTCAAGGCTTCTCATTCTTTTGGCCATCTCATTTTGTTCAGCAATTCTGGGGTTCTGATCCTGCCCAGGTGCAATCTCGCACTGAGTCTGTGGAGGATGAGTGCTGGTGGCGAACCTAGTTGGTTCCATTGAGAAAGATGGTGCTTGGAATGTAAACGAGGACGAACCAAAATTCGGCTTGTATGCAGCAGGTTGTGCCGTGATCGGGCAGGGTGGTGTAGTAAAGATGTTTGTGTTTACATCCGTTGTTGACACTCGGGGATAAGAATCAGAGGGCGATCCAGCAGAGAAGGCCGAGATGGCTGGGTACCCGAATGGGGTGGCAGGATAGCTTATGGGGACATTAGAAGTCCCGCTTGTCCTGGAGAATAACTCAGGGAATCCAGGGACGACGCTTGGTGGCTCTTTTCCGTTATTCCAGTCGTCCAGCATTTCCAACATGCGGAGCCGCAGGATTCTATTTTTCTCCGCAGTTGCGGACTCGGGCGTGAGGACAGCCGAGATCGAACTCTCCTCGGAAACAGGAACTGTTGGTAAAGGAATTTCTGCAGACATTTCTATGCTTCCTTTGGACCTTGTGAAACAAGTGTGAGCACTGCCTCTTGACTTAATAACAGGTAATTGAACACTCCCTTTCGACCTCGTGAAGTATGAGTGCGAGGCCAGACTTTCACCAAACCAACCGCCTTTTCCAAAACCTGGAAGAACTCAACGACAAATGAATGGTTAATTCGAAACAAATAACAGATAGGCAATCTCACGTTGGGGCATGATGCACCTATACTGTTAAGTGGATTCCTACATGTTTGCGACGAAAGCATGCGTCATTCCAGCTTCCTTTTAGGATTCCCCTTTTTCCTTTTTTTTCTTTTTATTATTATTTTTTTATTATGTTTTTCTTTCTTTCTTTCTCCTTTTGTTACTGTTTTCAATTTTTGTGGTTAAAATGCGACCGAATCCGATGAGGATTGCCTACGTATCACGATGCCATGTGAATCAGATCATTACGTAGTTCAAAAACAGATGAATGTAAAAGAAACACACATTTTATTACCGAAATGATCTTTTACAAGCAATATTTCGAAAAAGGAAAAACAAAACTTGAAAATAAACATAGACTCAAACAGATTAAAACACCCTGATGCGAAAAGATAGACAGAAGATGTTAAGATACAGACTCGACCTATGAATACATTATGGTTTTGAAAATTGGTGCCCGCGGGGCATCGTTCGGCCTCGCCGCGGTCCTAGGTGTGAGATCCCTTTCAAGTTGCTCCAACTCATGCATGGTCTGCTTGACATAACTCATCACTGCCGAGAGAATGGTAACGCTGGGCATGTTCTCACAACGTAGACATCGTCTGATGATGGCGTGGGCAATGGTCCTGATCCTATCTCTGGTTTGTTTCTTTTCTATGAGCAGGCGTTTCATCTGATCACTGCACGTTTTTAAAACCTGAGAATCTTGTATATGTCGATTTTTCAGTTGCCACACTTCTGTCTTCATTTGGGCCAACAGGTCGTAACAGTATCTGCTCTCAAATTGGAAATCCTCGGCCCGTTTAGCTGCTTTAACCTCAAGTGTAGCCATCTCTCTCTTTATCTTAGCAACAATTTTCTCGTGGTCACGTTTCAGTTGGTTCAAGTATCGACGATGCTTATCTGTTCTTGTACCCCACTGTGCTTTGAGTTCTGCCATGACATTTTCAGATTCTTCTAAACCATCTCGCCATTCCCTAACTTCTCTTTTCAAACCTTTTATCAACTGCTTGTCTGATCGACTTCTGGGCTGTTCATCAAGAGCCAATCTCAATTCTTGGATTTGGGCCTTAAGTTCTTCATTCTCTTGGATCAATCTATTCCTTTTGCCTCAATCCGCAGCGATGTGTATGCTGTTATCAAATTTCAGACTGTCAATTTGTAGCTTCAAATCACCGATCTCTGCCCGATACCCCTTTTCTTTTGCTAACCAGTACCATTGCCCTTGGGACGACTCAACGAAATCTTTGAGATGAGGTCTCTTAGCTGGTCTCTCGCAAGACAAGTCACCTCTGAACCAAGCGTGATACCCTGGGGCAACTTCCCCTGTTGCTGTATCCATCACACAAGTGTTTGCTGTCAGATGTTGGCACTCGCTCCAGATTTGGCGAACTTCCTCTTCGGGGAAATGACCGTCCGGGCTGATTTCAATCACTTGAGTACTCAGATCTTCATCTTTTGGTACTATTTGATAGCTCCCAAGTTGCCTCAAAACCCGATAGGGTGCATAGGGTTGGATGCTTTTAAGTCCCATTAACAGAAAGTGGGGCCTGGTGGCCGGCATGTATAAGATTTCCTCAACGGGTAACCATCCGAGCGTCCACTGGATTTGGTTGGCAGTGAGAGTTCGGAGAAATGAGGTCCATGCTGTGACTCCCTCGGGTAGACTGAACCTTTCGATTCTTGTGTAGAATTCTCCAATACAAGTTTTTCCGGGCGAACCGTAACCCAAAAGCGGGGAGCGGTGGCATAAATGATCGGTCATCCACATTTGCAACAGTAGGTTACATCCTTCGAAAAAGTCGGCCCTGGCTCGGCAAGCAGTGAGAGCCCGGAAAATGTTAGCCATAATCATAGGTGCCAGAGTACTTTTATCTTGGGTGAGCAAAGTACTGACGACCCCAGTTACTTTTAGATCGATGTTTCCGTCTTTCCTTGGGAACACTATAAGACCCAAAAAGGCTGTCATAAAAGCTAACAGCCTGTGTTCGTCCCACTTTTGTCGGTTGCCTCTACTACACAGTTTGAAATCCGGCTTATTGAACCCGCTCTCGTGGCCGTATCTAGCATATATGAGGTGGAGACTGCAGAAACCTTTGGCAAGATCTGGATGGTGAAATGTTCGGGGTATTTTTAAGAAATCCAGAAACCGATGTACCGTGACAGCTCTAGGTGCAATCAAGTATTTGAACCTTAACGGAGGTTCATCACCTCCAATGTATCCCGCTATTTCTTCCAACGTCGGGGTGAGCTCAAAGTCTGAGAAATGAAATACATTGTGCACTGAATCCTAGCAAGTGACCAATGATCTGATAATATCACCCCGAGGCTGAATGTCTAGTAAATCTGGGAGATCTTTCAGATATTTCCTTACTTTGTTTTGCCCCTCATTGCCTAAGTCGTTCCACCATAATCGCAACTCAAAAGGGATCTTGGTCATTATTGAAAAGGATTCGTTTTCTATCGTGCTCATCCTGCACATTTATTAGGGTGATTATGCCAATGAAAAGACTTTTATTAGACTCAAAATAAAACTATCTAGATTTTTCAAGATTTTTTTTTTTATTATTATTATTTTTTTTTTTCAAAATGACGAACTCGATTTCCAAAATGCGGCCTTTTAGTACTTCGAGAATAAAGACTTTAAGGCTGCGAGGACTAACCGACCAAAAATAATGACCGAAGATGGCCGTTTATGCAATGTCAGCCTTCCGGCGTCCCGCTTGGGAACATTCGGCTGTTTTTACAAAAAACGGCCTCACCCGACTCTTTATACAAGTGGCGACATTTTGTCATTTTTTTTGTCGTTTTTCTTTGTTTTTTTTTTGCAAAATGGGAGGTTGGACCCGATGAGAGTTGCCTACGTATCTCACACCCTGTGAGAATCAAACCGACGTAGTTCAGTCGGATCAGAAATAGGGGAAACAAATAAAATCTTTTAAAAGAAAAGAGGAATAACTATTTTTTTGGAATTTTATATACATTTTATTTTATTTTATATTTTTTTTTTGAAAAGAGACTAAGGAATTATTTATACATTTAAACTTCTTTTTTCATTTTTTTTTTGAAATTTCGAAAATCTTTTAAAGAGATACTACAAATGAAACCATAATTTTTTTTTGAAATTTTTTTTTCTTTTTTTTATTTATATATATATTTTGGATTTTGAAAGTGATTAAAAGGAATAAACCAAACTAAAGACAAACTTTGTTTTCATTTTTCTCTTTTTTTGTTTCAAGAAAATTCCGGCGAGGTTTCAACATTACTTGGATATTGATTTTAATTTTCCAAAAATAAGTAATTATCTCCCTATGCTGCTATTCTTTTTTTTGAAACTTTTGGAAACCGGTCAGCATGCAGACCTGAAGCAAATAGATGCGCAAAATAGACGAGATGCAGCAGGATGGTCTTTCCATTTCAGGTTGCCTGTCCTAGACGGACCCAACCCCTGTGTTGAGTCCCCTAGGTCGAATGCAACATGATGCAAATAAACGTTCCTACTAGGGATCCGGCATGAGGTTTCGTTATACTAGGTTTATAACCTAGGTATATATTCTAGACTATGTACCCGAGCGGACGACTCGAGTCGAGGAGGGGGCAACTTACCGGGAACCAAAAGGCCATCCGGCTTCGTAACTTGTCTGTCCTCTTTCTTATTTTAGGTATTGACACTAATAGAATAGGGAGTCTCAACCAGTAAGCACATCCCCGGAGGTGAAGAGAGAAGGGTTTCAGCACAGTTTATATACAGTGCATATAATATCAAAGCAGTAAAAGACAACATTTAGCACGTTATGTCAAAACATGTAATAAAGATCAGATAATAAAGCCAAATATAATAATTATTCTAAGCTCGAATTCTTGAACCCTGAACCAGTGGTTCTGGGTTGAACGATTTATCCCCAGCAGAGTCGCTAGAGCTGTCACACCTCCTTTTTGCGCGCCCCGCCCCGAAGGGTAAAAATGCGCGAGGGAGTTTTTCCAATTTAAGTAACAATATTCGAAATGGGATTATTTATTTAATTCAGAGTCGCCAGTTGGGAAAGGTTTGGTTTTTGGTGTCCCAAGTCACCGGTTTATCTTGAATCCCAAATCGAGGAAATTTTTGACTTTTCCAAATGAAGTCTGCGAACTAGAAATTTTAAGTAAGGAATTCTGTTGACCCGAGGGAAGGTGTTAGGCACCCTCGAATCCCGTGGTTCTAGCACGGTCACTTAAATTGTTATAATGGCTAAATATCTGATTTAAATACATGTTGTGACTTATGTGCTTTTATTATTATCATTTATTTTTATAGAATTGCAACGTCGTGAAAATGCATCTCGAACCACGTCACAATCAATGCACCCGTAGTTGTTAACACATTTCGACTCCGTTGAGATTTGAATTTGGGTCACATAATTGCGCACCCGAATTTAAGAATGTAATTTAATTAAGTCGCGCCTAAAGAGTCTAACGCGTTATTATCTTTGGGGAAGACAGTGAAATTCACTAAACAGTCCATCCCAAATTCTAAGTATTTATTATGACCATTTATTGAGGGCCCCGCAATTTGAATTTTTATTTAGCGAGGCTCGTCTCATTATTTTTAAAAGGATAATCTTAGCATGACTACATTTCTATTTTTTTGGTTTTCTAAAATAAATGAAGAAAGAAAATACGTGCTAATTAAATTGCATGCTTGGCCAATTTGACCTCTTATTAGTTATTGGATTAATTCTCTGCGAGGTGGGAAATTTTTTGTACCTTATTGGACATGCTTTCAGTTTGATAAAAGAAACTGCATACAAGACAAATAGCATGCTAAAATCACCCTAGACGTCTGTCCCATTTTTATTTAAGCTGACCTTTTAACCAGATTAATAGCATTGACTACTATAAGCTACTACCAATGGGGTTCGGACGTGGTCCTATAAACTGCCTAACGAAACCCAATTTGATAGAGTTAGTTTAAATGACTCAGAATTATGATGAAACTTTTGTCGGATTAAAAGCATCATGTTTTACATGTTTAGGAATAAAGATAGAAGCTGAGATTTAACTGCCAATGTACTAAACACACGCTCACTCCTCATTATACAGACGACTTAACAACTTGAAACCAAATAGTGTTAAATAGACTAAACTTCTATTAAGTACACATTGCACAAATGTATATTTTTTATGGAGCTACAAACTGAAAGTTGCACAAACCCAAACATATTTAAAAGTTGTAAGTGCAGCAGATGACCAGGTTCCTTTGCATCTTTCATTTTCATGCCTTTAGGGTTACATCAATATGAGATTCGAGTATGTACCTGGAAAGTGTTTACAATTGAAGAAGCAGGAAAGTCAGTAGAGCAGTAGTAGCATACACCAAACAGCAACAGTAACAGCAGGTAACAACAGAACAAAATCCCAGTGCAAGATGCAACTATAGCCGATGGAAAAGTAGCAAAATGACAGCAGCAAGCATAGTAGAAACAGAAACTCCAAACAGACCAAATCCCGGAATAAACTAATGCAATACACAACCAGTAACCTCAGTTAAAGACTTGGAAGAATTAGTATTGATTAAACAAGTTGAAAACAAGTGAAATCCAAACAAAAATAGGAAGAAAAAGTTTCTGATTTTTTGTCTGTATGTTTTCTCTTTCTTGCTCTCTCTCTATCTGTGTTTTTCTCACTCAGTGTATGTCTGTATATGCCTGTCTTTGTGGTATCTCCCTCTTTTAAAATTTAGTCCCTCTTCTAATGGAAGTTCTCCTATTTATAGCCTAACATTAGCCCTTTACAGTCTGTTAAACACATCAGAACCCCCTCCATTTTCTGCTGTTTTTTCACTCATCTTTTAAAAGTAGAACCCTTCCCATGAGATTCCCTGACAACCCTTTTATCACCTTATTAAACTAAACAAATGTATGGGCAGGCTGAAAATGGTCTGACAGCACATGCTGTCAAGTTATTTTTTTAATCTCAAAAAGGGCCTTTATGCACATGTTGTGCACATGCCAACAATTCAGACTGCAGCTAACAAACCAAATCATTAAATTTCTGATTCAAATACAACAACTATAAGTAGCTATACTCGATTCTCAATTTGATTCAAACAAAGTTCAGCAGGAAACAGATCAAATTGTTATCGTTCAAACAGCTGAAACCAATCGACGACACGTATCGAATCGACTATACTAGTTATAACATATACAACCAATAGCCAATGATCAGAAATCTAACAGTATCAACATGCGATTCAAATTGTACTGACTAAGCAAAAGTTGTACTGGGGAATTAATTAATCAACCAAATTTAAGTTCAATTGATTGTCCAGCTTACACACATACACATGATCAGTAAATGGAGAGAACTTGACCAAATACAGAGGTCCGGGCAAGGTGGACAGGACACAGTCGACAAACAATTCAAAAATAAAATCAACTAAACATTTTGGGGCAATAAACAAACATTTAACTACAACAAAAAACTCATGAACTAATAAAAGAAAAACAAAAATACCTGAAATCTTGAAAAATCAGCAAACCCTAGCTCGAATTTGAATCGATCTTTCTTAGGGTTGAACGGACTTTAATCGAAGTGTTCTCTAATGAGAACACTTCGATTAAGGCCCATTAGACCCTAATCATCTGGTTCAACGGACACGGATCGGACATGAGGACTCCTAGGGTTCTTAAAAGGCAGATTTGGGATTTGGGTTTCCCTGGTTAGATTCGGACCAAACCAAGCATGGTTTGGTCACGAGGGAGGTCCAGGGAGTGTCTGGTATGAACCTGGGGTAGTTTGGTGTAAGTCGAGGTCCGACTCGAATCTTCAAATGAAGATTCGAGAAGGTAGGAGGGGATTCGAGACAAAGGGACAACAGATCTATGTTCAGGGTAGTGAGGCGGTCCTATGGTGTTAAGGTGGGGTTCACCGGCGTCCATGCCGCCGGAATTAATGGTGAGGGGAAGGGGGCGGCTAGGGTTCTAAAGGGTTTGGGGTCTGTGGTGAGGACGATGAAGGGGGGGTGTTTGGATGGGGCGTGGGATAAGGTTTTAGGTTTATATAGTTAATGAGTGAATAGATCCTGGCCGTCGGATGAGGCGAGATGAAAGGCCAGGATCTTTCAACTGGTGGGGAACGATGTCGTTTTAAACGCCAGGGGTTGGGTTGGTTTGGGGGTTGAACGGGTCGGGTTCATGGGCGTGACCTGAGGCCGTTGGATGGGATTGGATTTAACGGTTGAGATTAAACGGCCTCATACGGAGTCGTTTGAGTAAAGGATTGGCCAGATCTGGGCCGTTCCTTTGAATCAATCAACGGCTCAAAGAGATGATGCCTATGCGGCGTCGTTTGGGCGTCTTGCAGAGGGCCTGGTTGGACTGGGTCGTTTTGGTTTGGGCTTGTTCCTATTTAAATTGGATTGGCCCAATCCGAAAACCCTTTTCTTCTTAAATCTCTTAATTAAATTGTCAAATAATACTATAAAAACAAAAATTAACACATAATTAACATTTAATTAAAATAACATCACTTAATGACAAAAATGAAAGATGCATTTTTTTGCGATTTTTCCTTTTAATAACCGGATTACGGTTCAACTACACACGACACATTTTTTGTATTTTATTTTAATAAAAAAATAAAAAATGGGAAGATCACAAATAACTACCAAAAATGCCACGTAAAATCCGAAAAATTGTACAGCAAGACCAATTGCTATTATTTTTTTTCTTTTGGAGTGATTGTCGCGAAAACAAAAATCACGTGCTCACAAAGAGTATAAATTTCAAAAACAAAATATTATAGCATATTTTAGATTATAAATTTCAAGAATTTTTTCTTGCTTAAACTTCTTATCGAGTTAAATTGCTATCACACAAATTGAAACCGAACTAAGCATATGATTTTGCATTCGGTAAATACGTCGACTCTGTTTACAATAATCCAGTTGGACTGTTTCCTTATGACGACTCAAATTAGTATTTTTGTTCCAATTAGTATGACACTTTCTCATTTTTATTCCTCCAAAAATACTGATTTCTTTTCTATATTCATAGTTTTCCTTTACGGACTTGCTCGTTTTTATGCTTTTTGTCAATTGTCATATGGAATAAAAAAAGAAGTTAAATATGTGTGTGAAAGAGAACGTATATAAAAATATCCTATAGTTGGCTTATGGCTATAGATATAGATCTATACAACTGAGTGGAGAAAAGTTTCCCATACATACAAAAACAATACCACGGATTTGGTGAAGCGGATGATGCTGCTCTTTTCTTAATTAGAGATCTCGGGTTTGAGCCATAGATATAAAAAAATCCTTGCTAGAGTGCTTCCCCTCGAATGGGACCCTATGCAATGTGAATCCGGATATAGTCGGGCTCAAATGCGGATACTGGACACCGGGTGGGAAACCAAAAAAATATATAACAACAACAACAACAACAATAAAACTCAATGTAATCTCACAAGTGGAGTCTGGAGGGGTAGAATGTATGCATTCCTTATCCTCACATTTAATAAGGCAGAGAGGCTATTTCCGATAGACCCTTGGTTCAGGCCCATACACAGTACTCCCTCCGTTCCAATTTATGTGAACCTGTTTGACTGGGCACGGAGTTTAAGAAAAAAATAAAGACTTTTGGAGTTTGTGGTCCTAAACAAGTCGAAATGGGGCCGAGAGTATTTGTGTGGTTATAAAAGCTTCTCATTAAGGGTAGAGTTGTAACTTCAAGCTAAATTGTTACCAAATTTAGAAAGGGTTCATTCTTTTTGGAACGGACCAAAAAGGAAATAGGTTCACATAAACTGGAACAGAGGGAGTACTAGTTACTTTTATTGAGAGAAATTCAAAAATAGCCAGATTTACAAGTGGTCATTCAAAAATAGCCACAGTTTCAAAAGTAATCGAAATTTAGCCATTTTTCATGTAAAGATAAATCTGAACGAAAACACTGTTCAAATTTCGAATAATACTCCAGTATAATATACTGGAACTCCAGTATAATATACTGGAGTTCCAGTATAATATATCGGTCCAGTATAATATGCTGGAAGTTCATACACATGTGCACCGATCTCCAGTATATTATGTTGGAACTTTCCGTATTGCAGCAAAATAGTGGTTATTTTTTAATCGCTTTGCAAACGCTGGCTACTTTTGAATGACCTGCCCGAAAACTAGATAGCCAGTGCTATTTTTACACTTTTATTTGTATATTTTTATTTTGATAATTTGTCATTTGAATTAAAAAAAAAGGCTGAATAAAAGAGGGAAGAAAAAAAAGAGCAACCAAATTTGACCATTTTCTGAAGAAGTCCAGTATGACGGTTCCCCCTTAAGAAAGAACAAATTTAATTCTATTTTCCCTCTGCCTTCTGATTTATAAGACTTTGTCATATCTATTATTGAGACACGACAAATCGACAGCATAGTTATTTTATAATCTAAGAATTGAACCGATCTTAAGTATACTTTGAATTCAAGAAATTTAACTTAATAGTTTGTCATCATCAACGAAGCACATCTAGAGTTATTTAATTTTTATTTTGTGTACGGGTAAAATCAGGGATAAAGTTACTCCCAATTTCCTGATGAAGAAATGAGAAGACAACGTGGGCTCAGGTAAAGCCGACAGCTCCCGGGATCAGAGCCCGGGGGGACAATGACGCACCAAGATTCAGACATGGCCAAACATAAGAGAAACCGAGCTCGAGCAAAATAAAGAATCGAGGTTAAAGGAAAGACGGTTAGAGAGGACGAATGAGAGGCCGAAATATCCGCCATCGACTAGCTATTATGGCACGATCTCGCCCGATATTAACTGTGGACCATAATTTACTAAAAGAGAATAATTTTTACCTTATTTAGATTTGTACTAAGATTAAAATTCCGCTACTATATAAAAGAGAGAACCTTTTTATTTTTCAATCACTGTTACCACGCATATCAAAGCAATAAAATTTATTTTCGTTTTCTAGATCTTGAAGTGTTCTTTAGATACTTATTTCTTGAGTTGCAACCAAGCCCGTTTCGAGGGCTCGATCGGAACCAGTTTCAGCATTCAACTTAAAGCCAAACTTAATTTTTCCATCACGTTTGGTTTGATCGTTTTGTTTCTCCTTAATTTGATTATTTGTTGTTCTTAGATATTCCGTGATAAATAAAATTATGTATCCTTTAAACTACGTACAAATTCAATTGTTACTCATTTTAAGGGTCAACAGTTTGGCGCCCACCGTGGGGCTAGGGATAATACTAGTGATTTAATACAAATCTCTATAACACACCATATTTTACACTTTCTCTTTGAAGTTTGATTTCAGGTCTATTTGAAATGTCAAATTCTCAGTTTGTTCACCTAAACATCGACGGCGAGTCAGGCTACCACGGTGAAAATAATAACGTGGTACCAAGAAATGGTGTGCCCCATGTTGACCCTAATGGCATCCCAATAGCTGACCCAGTCAATGCCAATTCACAAGTTGCCATCAATGTCAACCAACCAACTGATCCCAAAAATAGCGTTTGCGGGGCACCCCCGCCATCGGCTTGAGAAGCACCCAAAAAGGGAGGTGATGGAGTTAGCTTATGATTGATTTTTGAAATGTTACTAGCTCAGCATGTGACAATAGCACAACTTCAGAGTCAGAATCACGCAAAGATTATGGCCGAGCCCGAGCGGGTTGGAGAAGATGCTCGGGGAGAAGAGCGGATTGTCACAAAACTAGATGGGTTCGGACTCGGGAAAGCTTCTGAGGTGATGAAAATGCTCGAAGCGCTAAAAAATGAGTGGCGTCTGGCGAAAAAAAGATAGAGGAAAATGACAACAAGGTGGAGTTTCATAATTCAAGGGTCGATCAGATCCCGAGAGACGCCTCCGATATTGAAAGGGCCGATTCCAAAAAGTTCATTCGGTTATTTTTACCCCGAGTGCGGCACCAAAGCCAATTCTAAAGAAAGGATCTGAATGCCCGATAACCCCAAATAACGGGACCACGAATCCAAACGATCATGTAACCTCATGCGATGACCTCGAAGATGATGAGATTGAATCGGTGTTGCTAAAGAAATTTGGGGAAACCTTATCTAAATAAGATATGATTTGATACCATAACTTACCTCCAAATTCTATTGATTTGTTTGCTATGATTGCAGAGGCCTTTGTTAAAGCCCATGTCGGTGCTATCAAGGTTGAGACGAGGAAATCAGACCTGTTCAAAGTAAAGCAAAGGGAAAACAAAATGCTTAGGGAGTTTATGTCAAGGTTCCAGATGGGATGGATGGACATGCCCCCGGTTGCAGATGATTAGGCCTTTCAGGTGTTTACTCAACAACTCAACCCCCAAGGTTCTGTTGCTTGTTAACAATTGAAGCAAAACCTGGTAGAGTATCATATGGTTACTTAGACCGACATTTACAACAGATACTACTCAAAGATCAAAGTCGAGGACGACCAGTTGGGAGATCCATCGGGGTCTATTTATCCTAAAAGAGTAAATGAAAGGTCTAAGATAATTGTAGATCAGGAGCTGAGGCCACCTCAAGATCGATACCAGCCATACAACTCGGATAGAAGCGGAAACGGACCCAGTCACCACCCGACCAAGAACGATAGGAGAAGAGACCAAGGTCTTACCAACCGAGGTTCGGTGAGTAGAAACAGTTTCGACAGGTCACCGGGGGCAGAGAAGCCCCGAGACTATCAGAATATAACTTTAACGTGGATGCAGCAAGTATAGTGTCGGCCATCATTTGCATCAAGGAAACCAAATAGCCAAGCCCACTCCAGTAATCCCGCACAGAGGGATCACAACTTGATATGTAAATAGCACGGTACTCACGGTCACCAGACTGAGTATTGTCGATAGCTGTAATAGTCTGGCCGGTCGTTTCATGAGTTACCGCTCCGTTTTCCCCATTTCTGTTTCTTATCGCATTGTTCAGCTATATTATGTATTATCGGGTTGATTGGCTCGGGTTCGGAAAGGTTTTGGTGAGGATTGAGATACTTAGTCTCTTTTGAGTAAGTTTAAGTTGGAAAAGTCAACCGGATGTTGAATTATGAGAAATAAGGCTCGGATGTGAATTCTGATGGTTCGGATAGCTTTGGGAGATTATTTAGGGCTTAGGACTGTGATCGGAATGTGTTTTAGAGGTTCGTAGTAGATTTAGACTTGAATTGGCGAAGTTGAAATTTTGGCGTTTTCCGGTTGATAGTTGGGATTTTGATATAGGGGTCGGAATGGAATTTCCGGAGTTGCAGTAGGTCCGTCGTGTCTTTTGGGGTGTGTGTGCAAAATTTCAGGTCATTCGGATGTGATTTGATAAACTTTTTGATCAAAAGCGGAATTTGAAAGTTTTTTGGAATGCTTAGGCTTGAATCCGATGTGTTTTGGTTGAGTCGATGTTGTTTGAGGTGTTTTGAAGATAGGTATAAGTTTGGATAGTGGTATATGACTTGGTTGTGCTTTTGCTTGAGGTCCCGAGGGCCTTGGAGTGATTTCGAATGATTGACGGAAAGTTTGGAGTTGAGTTTGCCAGCTGAAGTATTTTTGTTGTTGTCATAACCACACATGTGATTGGGAGCCGCAGGTGCGATGCCCGCAGAAGCGGAAGGCAAGCCGCAGATGCGGCCAAGAGGAAGATCAACTAGAACCGCAGAAGCGGCTAAGGGAGCGCACCTGCAATAATGCAGGTGCGGGCACTGCATCGCAGGCGCGGAAAATAGGCTCATAAGTGAAAATCGCATATGCGGTATCTTGGACCGCAGAAGCGGGAAATGACCGCAGGTGCGAAAAGCCTGGGTCAGAAAGTATAAAAGATTTCTTTCGCGATTTTTGAGTTATCCTTCACCATTTTCCTACGTATTTGAGCTTGAGGGAACTATTTGAAGAGGGATTTCAATGGGATTTCATAGAGGTAAGTTTTTTGGACCCTAAACTAGTTTCTATGGTGTTATTTCACTGATTTGGCTTGAAATTAATGGAAATTAAGGATTAAAAATTGGGAATTAGGGCTTGAGATTGGAGACTTTTGAGTAAGGGTTTGAGGGTTCATTTATAGTCGGATTTTGGTACTTTTAATATGGATGAACTCGTGGGAGGATAAAGAGTTTATTGATGTATTTTTATCAGATTCCGAAGCGTGGGCTCGGGGATCAGATTTTGGTTAATTTCGAGATTTATGTTGTAATTTGATTATTTTCACATGGGCTTCGTTCCCTTAGCATATTTTGACATCATAATTCTGATTTTGGATAGATTCGACATGAGTTTTGGCCGATTCGAGGGGAAAAGGTATCGCGTGCTAGAGTTTGGACCGGATAGAGGTGAGTAATGATTGTAAATGTTGTCTTGAGGGTATGAAACCTCGGATTTCACATCGTTGTGCGATTTCGAGGTGACGCACATGCTAGATGACGAGCGTGAGATCGTGCACTATTGGGGATTGTGACTTAGTCGGTCTCGAATGTCTGTTTTACTGCATATTTAATTGAAAACTGTTTGCGATCATCATGTTTTGGGTTGAATGCCATATTTGGGCCTCGTGCCAATTGTTTTGGACCCTTAGGTGATTTTTACTACTATTCCTCACTGGTTTGACTTTATATTTGTACTCAGTCATGCTATATTCTACTGTTTTCCTAACTCAACCATGTTTACTCTATTTTGACATCTTAAATGATAATTTGGGCTGAGCATCATATTTTACTGTGCCCGAGAGGCTTTTAGAGATTTTCTGACTGAGTAGGGCCGAGGGCCTGTGTTGTGAGGTTATTATGGGATCGGGCTGCGCACCGCAACGGTATTGTGCTAATTCATAATTATGAGGCCGATGGCCTGAATTGTACGCCACAAGGTGACTTGATATGAGGCTGAGAGCCTATTGATTATGCCATGAGATTGCTTGATATTGTGTTTTGGCCGTAAGGGGCCCCTCTCGGAGTTTGTACACCCCCAGTGAGCGCGGGTACCCAATGTGAAATGTGTTATAGCACAAGGGGCTGAATGCTATTGCCCGAAGGGCTGATACGAGTGATTGTGAGATAGCCGAGGGGCTGATTCTGTTGGTAATTTGCCCGAGGGGCTGGTTTTATGTGTTTATCTTTTCTCACTTCTTTCCATTCACTTGTTTAACTGTTAAAAGATGTTTTAAAGAAGTTTATACTGAACTAAGGTGTTTTTACAAGTTTTTACTGCTTTTATTGCATTGTATTGGTTTTACACTGCCTCTTTGTAGCATTTTGTTGTGTTTTACATGATTTCTTATCGCTCAGCTGCATTTACTTTTATTACTCACTGAGTTGGCGTACTCACATTACTCCCTGCACCCTGCGTGCAGATTCAGGAGCTTCAGGTCCCGCAAGCGAGGGCTGATTGCTTCTAGCAGGTTGTTCAGAGTTCACTAGGTAGCTGCTCGGCCTTCGTAGTCCAATGTTTCTCCTTCCTATATTTGTTTTCCCCTTATTAGCCTTGTACTAGACTGTGTAGACTTTTCGTACTCTTAGACGAATGTTTTAGATGCTTATGACTGCTGACACCCTGATGTCGGGCTATGTTTGTTTCCACAGTTGTTTTATTTCACTTTGTTTTGTAATTTATCACTTATTAATGGTTTAATTATGAACTAAATAACTGTTAATTGCTATTGGGGGGTTGTGTCGGCTGGCCTTGTTTCATGATAGATGCCATCATGACCGGGTCCGGATTTAGGGTCGTGACAAGTTTGTATCAAAGCCTAGGTTACATAGGTCTCACGAGTCATGAGCAGGTTTACTAGAGTCTCGCGGATCGGTACGGAGACGTCTGTATTTATCCTCGGGAGGCTGCAAAACCTTTAGGAAAAACTTTATATTCTTGAAATTCTTGTCGTGCGAATCTGTTGATCCGAGTACTAAACTTCTATTATTTTATTCTCTCACATATGGTGAGGACACGTGCTACCGATCGGGATGGACGACCACCAGTACCACCAACTAGGGCCACTAGAGGCCAAGGACGCGGTTGAGGTCGCGGTAGGGACAAGGGTGTAGCCCGCACAACAGCTAGGGCAGCACCTGCAGATTCACCAGCCGCCCCAATTCATGATCAGGTCTCAATTGTGGACGCTCCAGCAGCACCAGCTGTGCCTATTGTAATTCCGGGTCATCAGGAGGCCCTGGCTCAGATTCTATCAGTATACACTACCCTAGCTCAGGCGGTCTCAATTACTACAGCCGCAACTACTTTTCAGGCCGGGGGAGGCACTCAGACTCCCGCCGCTCTCACACCTGAGCATGTCGTACAGGAACTTCAGACATTGAGGGGCACCTCCAGCCCAGCCGGTTACAGCTGTTCAAGACTATGTAGTGTCATACCTCCTTTTTACCTACACCTTCGGCAAGGGGGGTATATAAGGGAGTTTTTTTTAATTTAAGTGACAATCATAACGGGATTATTTTATTTACAATTCAGTGTCGCCACTTGGGATAATTTATTTTGGTGTCCCAAGTCACCGGTTCTAAATCCCGAATCGAGGAAAGATGACTCTTACTTATGGTCCGCGAACATAGAAATCTGGGTAAGGAATTCTGTTAACCGGGAGAAGGTGTTAGGCATTCCCGGGTTCCGTGGTTCTAGAAAGGTCGCTTTAACTATCATAATTGGCCTATTATATGATTTTAATACATGTTTTAGCCTATGGTACAATTTTAACTTATTAAACCGCTCTTAATTATTTTTAGGAAAATTCAACGTTATTTAAAACACGTCTTGAACCACACCACATGAAATGCACCCGCGGTTCGCGAAACGTTCTATTTAACGTTGTTGAGATTTGGATTTGGGTTACATAAATGCGCACCCGAGTTTAGGAAGGTAAATTTTTAAATAGCGCGCCTAAAGCAACTACACATTTTCATTTTTCTTTATATCTAGGTTATAAAATTAATGAGGGCCATAAGAGATTTAATTAAGATGGCACACCTCTTACCCGAAAATACCAAATAATATTTTGAGACAACTAGCCAAAATGTATGGTTTTCTTGACTAGCTATTTTTAAAATGCGACCCGACTAAAGCTTAACAAGGAGTTGTAACAATTCTAACTGCCAAAACGAACCGAACAGATTGACAACAATCAGTGAACACTAAAGAACCATTCCAAAATTTCATTGGCACTTAAACTTGACCACACAACTGGAAAGATCAAATATGCATCGAGTACATGACTACTTAAAATTGTCTTTCATTTGTAGATAAAACCAATTTGAATCAATGCGAGAACGCAACAGTGAGGAGCGAAATGAAAAAAGAAAAAAAAAAACTTAGGCGGTCAGATTAATTTGTAACCAAGCTTTATCCAACACAATCTGATTCAACTATTTTTGCTTAAACTCAAAATCAGAGAAAAGATAGCCAAGGATTTATGACCAAATGCATCATTGATTCAAACGTTATTTAACAATCGGGGAGCTAAACAAATCATTCAAATTCTAACACATAAGCCATCAATCATTAACGAAAAACTATATCTAACACATGGAATGCTAAAACATCAAAAACAGAGAGGGTAAATCATTCAAATCAGTCTTTAAACGACCATAATTAAACCAGCTCTCAACCATTCGTCATACTAATTAATCCTTAGCTCTTATCATATTATGATCAACACCCAAACAGAAAAAAAGTGTGAGAGGATGAACCTGATTTGTGCAAGAAGAATTCGATAATTTTGTTTAGAATGAATGGGTACAAAGCCTTCGATTCCAGAAATTAATCCAAGAAATGAACAGCAAATTCAGTCAGGAATCACAAACTCAAACACTCGAATGGCAAACCTCGGGCAGCAATGACTTCAACAACCTCAAGCTCGACCCCGTTTACAAACCAAAATTGGAAGATGAAACTGAAACTCAACTTTTCACTCACTCATTTTTTTCTCTCCAATTTTCTGAAACTCTTAAGCAGAAGGAGCAACGACAGAAAGAGGGGTTCTTAGGTTAGGGATTTTGGTGAATGGTGGCGGATGTTCTTGGTTGATAGAGGATTTCACTGGAGGAAGCTAGGCGTTGGAATGGAGGACTTCGCTGGTAGAATCACAGCTGTTTCGAAGAATTGTCGCCGGATTTCTGGCGAGCTGGGTCGGGTCCGGTGAGAGACGGAGACATGGGCTGTTGTGTACGCTTGGTCGTCGGAGTTATGGTGAGTAAGACGAGTTGGATCTCTCATAGGGTTCTTTTATTTTCTGATTTTGGAAGATGGAGAAGAGAGGTCTCAGGGGTGTTGCTTGATGATTCCTTCGTTGGAGAAGACCATTCTCAAAAGGGGGAAGGTCTCGTTTGGGTCTTGCGGCCGATCTCAGCAGCCTTAGGGATCTAGGCTTTAGGCGTTATCCTAGGGTATTATAGTGTAGGGTCTATATTTGTGTATTTTCAGCTATATAGAACGGTTTTAGGTTAAGGGGGTATGGGTTTGGTGTTATTGGGCCTTGAAATTGGGCCAAAGACAAAAAAACTACAAAATTCATAAAGACGGGATAAACCAACCCGACACTAATTCCTCCTTCTAAAATTATATACAACTATAATATAAAAATATAAAACTAATTTTATGATTAAACTAAACTATATTAAGACATGAAACTATTTTTGTGTTTTCAAGATTATATAAAAATAAAATAAGGTACTATTTTTTGTATTTTTTTATTTAAATTTATGAAAGATACGTAAACTAAAATATTTTTGTAATTTTTATTTTTTTTGACGAAATAAAGTAAAAGAGTCAAAATTAGTTGAAATAAAGATATTAAGCCTAAATTAAATATTTATGTGCTAAAATATGAAAAATCTTGGGGAGGGTCAAAAATGACATGTCTACAGCTGCCCCTCTTTGACAGGAAACGCGAAGAGTTTTCAGACAAAGAACGACTAGACAGGCTTTTTGGCCCGACCCTTATTTAAGGAAACCAAAACTAAGAGGAAGGAGAATGTGATCGAGCCCTGGTATTTGAGCTGCCTACATATCCTTGGCTATAAAGGAATCAGGCCACGTGTAGTTCAGAAGTGAGTGAGATTATGGAGTATACCGAGATGGAGAGCTGGTCGAGGTGCCGTTCCGCCGAGGTTCCGGTCCGCAGTCCTGATGTTACATCAAAAATCAAAACATGAAAACGACTGGCTAAGCCTATCAACTACGAGTTACAAGATTCCTATCTATAAGTCTTCTGAAGCTTGATCTTGAGTCTTGAGTGGTTCTTCATGCATACTTTAGATTTGAACCTTGACGCTTGCTAGTTGCAGGTGCTAGTTCGTTCTTCTTCAGCTTTTCAGACCACAATGACCTCAGCCCTGTCTTGAGAAGCTCACACCTTTCATTAACTTCTGCATTTGGATTCACTTCTTGTCTTTCTTTTTGTTTTTTTGTTTTTTTTCTGGATTGTGACTAACTTATGTTGATCATCTTGGATTGCTGACTCGCATTCTTGACGCGAGCTTCTTTTGTTGCTGACCTGAATTGCATTCTGAATTGAATTCTCTTATTTTCTAGGCGGGCGCCTGATTGCTGAACTTGAACCGTCTTCTCTTGTTACTTGACACTATTTTCCCTTGCACCTTGAACCATTTTCCCTTGAAACTTGAACTATCTTCCTTCGAAACTGCTTTCCCTTGAAACTCGAGTTGTCTTCCTTCGAAACTGCTTTCCCTTGAAACTTGAGTTGTCTTCCCTTGTTCTCTAGGTAGGCGCCTGATTACAACAAAACAGACAAAACAAAAGAAATTTTTTTTCTGCCCCAGTTTGCACTAGGAAGATTTGTGAGTTATTAGCAAAATTGTAAACCACTTGTACTATTGATGCAATGATGAGAGTAAACAAAAGAATAGACTAGGAAAACTATAAACTAAGCTTGACTAAAGTAAAGACTGAACCTATTCTCCAGGCGGGGCCCCTGATTTCAAGAAAACTAGACATTGATAACTAAAAATTGACCCCACTTCTTTCAAATTCAGACTTCCTTTTTTTTAAATTATTATCCTAGGAAAAAATTCATCGGACTAGGTTTTCTATCTTAGGAGAAAGATTCATCAGACTAAGATTTTGATCATATGAGAAAGTTCATCCGACTAGATCTCTTTTTTTGGTATCTTAGGAGAAAGATTCATCAGACTAAGATTTTTATCCTAGGAGAACGTTCATCAGACTAGGTTCCCTTTTTTGTTATCTTAGGAGAAAGATTCATTAGACTAATATTTATATCCTAGGAGAAAGTTCATCAGACTAGGTTTTCTATCTTAGGAGAAAGATTCATCAGACTAAGATTTTAATCCTAGGAGAAAGTTCATCAGACTAGGTCTTCTATCTTAGGAGAAAAATTCATCAAACTAAGATTTTGATCCTAGGAGAAAAGTCATCAGACTAGGTCTTCTAATATATTATCTTAGGAGAAAGATTCATCCGACTAAGATTTTGATCCTAGGAGAAAATTCATCAGACTAGGTTTTCTATCTTAGGAGAAAGATTCATCAGACTAAAATTTATATTGGGAGGAAAATTCATCAGACTAGGACTTTTATCCTAGGAGAAAAAATGTGAAGATCAATGGCCAGATTTTATGCACAATAGCAAGACAAATAAAGGCAAAGATTTGAGAAACTTCCCTTTGTCGGCTCTTCTCGTCTTTTCTTTTTCTTCTCTTTTTTTTCTTTTTTTCTTTTTTTTGAACCACTTTCCTTGCACTGCTTTGTTTCCTGTTCCATACAAAGAAAAATTTGTCAGTTTTAAAAATGGTGGTCGGTTTGTGGCCTTGAGTCTTGGGCATCTAGGTTTCTGCTTAATCAGCTTAAGTCGGTTTTAAGAGACTTTTGCTCTGCATCAACCCTAATTGTTTCACACCCGGTACCATTCGAAGTTATCCCAACTAGATATCTTTTCTTAGATGACCTTTTCTGATATCTTGAATGACTTCCTGCTTTTGAGCAATTTGTCTGTCAGAGAGAATCACAAGTTATCTTTGCTTACGCCAAATAGACTGACAAGAGTCTTTTGGGGGAGCCTTTGCATGAATTGTCAAGGCACGTTGACAGTAACAACCGAGTGTACTGGCCAAATTTACTTTGTGCAACTGAAAAGCTGGTAGTAGATTTTGAAATCTTTTCTTGCTTGTTTGACAAGGACTGACTCAGAGAGAAGGACACAATGCTATAAAGAAACAATATTAACAAGAAATTCCCCTGTATGAAGGACAGAAGGAAGAGTTTTTTTTTTCAATAACTAGCCTTAATGGTCATGACATGCATTTTAGACTCAACGGCCTGATCTATCAAACTAATCCAATCTTCCCTTTTGCCATTCTTATGAGCTTTGAAGTCGGGCTTGTTCGTGCCAATTCTTTGCATCAGCTTCATGACTCACTTTCGACTAGTGGTGCCCCGAGGGGTTTTCACCAACAAGTCTCTCTCATTTATTCATCTATGCTTATCGTCGTCTTACGGTTCCCGTGAGGGTTTTCACTAGTAAGACTCTCTCATTTTTTTTTCTATTTCTTTTGCTTTCTTGTGTGAACAACTTGATAGTGTTCTATGTCGCGTGACAACCGTTGCTCATTGCATGCTTCTCTTGGCATTCTTGAAGGCATATCGGGAGGTCTTTATTTGGAAGGTTTTTGGATAGGGTTGGAAAGAAGGGTCGGCATGAAGGCTCAAAATGAGGGGTTGTGGACTTATAACTCTTGGAATCGATACTTTCAAAAGTGAAATAAAATCTCTGCCCCAGTTTCAGCTATTGGGGATTTTTTGTGATTTTTTTTTTTGATTTCTTATTTGGCTGGACCGAACCGTGAGGCTGCCTACGTATCCTTTTTTAAAGGAATCAGGTCTAACGTAGTTCAAACATCTGACCTAACTAATTTTTTTCATTTTTCTTTCTGTTGTTCTTTTCTTTTCTTTTTTTTCTTTCTTTTTTTCTTTTTGTTTTCAAAACAAGTTGCCCCAGCTTCTATTTTTTTAAGGGCGTGGACCTTTGACAAATATTTTCTTCTTTTTTTTCACTTGAACTTTCTAAGAATTGCTCCAGTTTGTACTCTTGGGACATAAATTTTTTTTCTTTTTTTTTCATGTTTTTTTCTCTTGACTCTAAACTTGATTCCAAAAGAGGGTGGTCAAAGAAAATAACACAGGTTCAAAAGGGGTAACAAAGAGTATAAAGTGTTTGGACAGCAGAAAAAGGGCATCCCAGCCTCGAGAACGCCAATTATAGTATTATTTTCGCGATCACATCATTGATGAACATGTCTGACTTCTTGGGTCTTTTTCAGTGTAAAGTTGTATGAGCAATACTTTCCTCGTTGTGAATGACCCTTGTCAATTTGGGTGACTTTTCTTGTATTTTGTCTTGATGTAGAAGATGCATTTTGCCACTAACTAATCCATTTCAAGTTGTCTGGAATACACCTTCTATTAAAAACACTTTCTATCTCTTAGTGCTAAACAGACTTCAGCCCATCCGATTATCCTTAAGCCCGATTTTCTCAAATGATTCATAAGGTAGAGATCCTTAACTTCCATGAGCATGACTGCTTTGGTTCCATGTAAACTTGGCTCATGCTTATTTTTCAAATGTTTCATGCCTTTATTCATTTTCCAAAAGTGTCTCTTTCTCACTTATCCAATATGTCAGTTTTCTAAGATCTAGCCAAAAATTCCGCATGCATGTCATGTTACTAGTACTAGCGTGAAAAGAATTATCCACAAAATGGACACAAAATGACTGGCTATTTTTTATTGAATGAAGGATAGCAGGGTCCGATAACACAAAAGAAGAAGAAGAAAAAAAGACAAAATAAGCTACCATGGCTAAAGGAGGAGTGACTTTCCAGTTGCTAAGTGACATCTTAGCCATACATTCGCACATCAACATTACCACGACATTTTGACCTTTTTAATTGCTTTGGATTCAACACTCAAATTTTGACAATCATCCCAAGCAACCCATGTCCTATTGCTCAAATCTAGTAAAGTCACTCCTACATTTGCCTCCATTTTTTATTTTTCATTGTCAACTTGACTACTTGCCTTTTCGTGACTTTGGATCAACAACAATGGTGCTAGTTCTATCGGTTGAGAAGATGCTTTTATTTCCGAGAGATCTTGAATGGTTTTTGTGACTCGCCATTGCAAACCAACAAACCGGCCACCTTTGATTAGCTTTTATTTTAAAACAACAAACATGTTAGAATAAACACTTTCTTTCTTTCTTTCTTTTTTCTCTTTTCTCTTCTTTTTTTTGTTCATTTTTTTTTGTCTTTATTTTTTTGTTTTTAACCATTCGATCGAACCAGATATGGGTTGTCTACGTATCATGTGGGAACATGAATCAGATTTTGCGTAGTTCGGGAAGATCATGAATAAAGTAAATAAACTAACTCTTTTTTTTATTTTGAAATTTGTTTTTTTTCCCGAAAGAAATACTTACAAAGAAGAAAGAAAATATTTTTGGATTTCAAAATTTTTTTTTAAAGGATTTTTGAAAAGAAAGACTTCTAAAAAAGAGAAAAAAAATATTTTCTTGAATTTTAACTTCTTTTTCTTTTCTTTTTTAAAATTTCGAAAGAAAAATTTCTAAAGAAGAAAGGAAATATTTTTGGAATTTTACTTTGAATTTATGAAAGAAATACTACAAAAGAAAAGAGATTTTTTTTTGAATTTGCAAACAAATATTTTTGGATTTTGAGAGAGATTAGAAGAAAATATTTTTGTATTTATTTTTTTTAAAAAAAATTGGGGTCTAAAAGAAAGACTTTCTAAAGAAAGAAGTAAATGAAAATAGTTTTTTGATTTTTTTAAAAAATGGTGTCTCAAAAAAAAGAATTTTCTAGAGAGGAAGTAAAGGAAAATATTTTTGGATTTTTTTGAAAATTATGGTCCGGAACCGATAAGGTTTGCCTACGTATCTCACATCCGGTGAGAATCAGACCCGCATAGTTCGCCCAATTTTGACGGAACAAGAAAAACATGACTTATTTTGAAATGACTTTTTTTTTCCAAAAATTTGGCAGAGTTTTAGGATATTGCAAATACCTACCTCTCACTCTTGATTTTTTTCTTTTTTTTTTCGATTTTGATTTTTATTCTCTTTTTTTTTTCATTTACTTTCCCTATTCTAGAAGTCAGTCAACATGCAAGCCGAAACAGACAGATACACAAGTAGCACGTAAGATGCATCAGGGTGGTCTTTTAATTCGGGTGCACTTGTCCTAGACTGACCCAACCCCTGTGTTGAGTCCCCAAAGTTAAATGCACGTGATGCAAACAAGCGTTCTTACTAGGGATCCGTCATGAGGCTATGTTATTCTAGGTTTAAAACTTAGGTGTATTGTTCTAGACCTGGCTTACCCGAGCAGACAACTCGAGCCGAGGGGGGGGGGGCAGCATACCGGAATACAGAAGTTTCACCGGCTTTGCAACTTGTCCGAACCTCGTTCTAAAATTGGGATATGACTCTAACAGAAAAGAAGTCACACGAAGCGCACACTTCCCAGATGATTTAGAAGACTCAGAGAGAAGAAGGTTTTGTAACAGTTTATATACAATCCAAACAATATCAAAGCGGTAAGAAGCGACATTTAGCACATTAAGCTCAAACATGTAAAAAGCAGATAATAAATAAAAACCAAGTATAACAGTTATTCTAAGCTCGAATTCTTGAACCCTGAACCAGAAGTTCTGGGTTCTTATCCCCAACAGAGTCGCCAGAGCTGTCACACCTCCTTTTTACCTACACCCTCGGCAAGGGGGGTATATAAGGGAGTTTTTCCAATTTAAGTGACAATCGAAATGAGATTATTTTATTTACAATTCAGAGTCGCCACTTGGGATAATTTATTTTGGTGTCCCAAGTCACCGGTTTTAAATCCCAAATCGAGGAAAGTTGACTCTTACTTATGGTCCGCGAACACAGATATACGGGTAAGGAATTCTGTTAACCCAGGAGAAGGTGTTAGGCATTCCCGGATTCCGTGGTTCTAGCACGATCGCTTAAACTATCATAATTGGCCTATTATCTGATTTTAATACATGTTTTAGCCTATGGTACAATTTTAACTTATTAAACTACTCTTAATTATTTTTAGCAAAATTCAACGTTATTTAAAACACGCCTTGCACCACGCCACATGAAATGCACCCGCGATTCGCGACACGTTCTATTTAACGTTGTTGAGATTTGGATTTGGGTCACATAAATGCGCACCCGACTTTAGGAAGGTAATTTTTAAATAGCGCGCCTAAAACAACTACACATTTTCATTTTTCTTTATATCTAGGTTATAAAATTAATGAGGGGCGATTTAATTAAGATGACACACCTCTTACCCGAAAATACCAAATAATATTTTGACACAACTAGCCAGAATGTATGGGTTGCTTGACTAGCTATTTTTAAAATGCGACCCGAATAAAGCTTAACAAGGAGTTGTAACAATTCTAACTGCCAAAACGAACCGAACGGATTGACAACAATCAGTGAACACTAAAGAACCATTCCAAAATTTCATTGGCACTTAAACATGACCACACAACTGGAAAGATCAAATATGCATCGAGTACATGAATACTTAAACTTGTCTTTCATTTGTAGATAAAACCAATTTGAATCAATGCGAGAACGCAATAGTGAGGAGCGAAATGACAAAATAAAACTTAGGCGGTCAAATTAATTTGTAACCAAGCTTTATCCAACACAACCTGATTCAACTATTTTTGCTTAAACTCAAAATCAGAGAAAAGATAGCCAAGGATTTATGACCAAATGCATCATTGATTCAAACGTTATTTAACAATCGGGGAGCTAAACAAATCATTCAAATTCTAACACATAAGCCATCAATCATTAACGAAAAACTATATCTAACACATGGAATGCTAAAACATCAAAAACAGAGAGGGTAAATCATTCAAATCAGTCTTTAAACGACCATAATTAAACCAGCTCTCAACCATTCGTCATACTAATTAATCCTTAGCTCTTATCATATTATGATCAACACCCAAACAGAAAAACAGTGTGAGAGGGTGAACCTGATTTGTGCAAGAAGAATTCGATAATTTTGTTTAGAATGAATGGGTACAAAGCCTTCGATTCCAGAAATTAATCCAAGAAATGAACAGCAAATTCAGTCAGGAATCACGAACTCAAACACTCGAATGGCAAACCTCGGGCAGCAATGACTTCAACAACCTCAAGCTCGACCCCGTTTACAAACCAAAATTGGAAGATGAAACTGAAACTCAACTCTTCACTCACTCATTTTTTTCTCTCCAATTTTCTGAAACTCTTAAGCAGAAGGAGCAACGACAGAAAGAGGGGTTCTTAGGTTAGGGATTTTGGTGAATGGTGGCGGATGTTCTTGGTTGATAGAGGATTTCACTGGAGGAAGCTAGGCGTTGGAATGGAGGACTTCGCTGGTAGAATCACAGCTGTTTCGAAGAATTGTCGCCGGATTTCTGGCGAGCTGGGTCGGGTCCGGTGAGAGACGGAGACATGGGCTGTTGTGTACGCTTGGTCGTCGGAGTTATGGTGAGTAAGACGAGTTGGATCTCTCCTAGGGTTCTTTTATTTTCTGATTTTGGAAGATGGAGAAGAGAGGTCTCAGGGGTGTTGCTTGATGATTCCTTCGTTGGAGAAGACCATTCTCAAAAGGGGGGAAGGTCTCGTTTGGGTCTTGCGGCCGATCTCAGCAGCCTTAGGGATCTAGGCTTTAGGCGTTATCCTAGGGTATTATAGTGTAGGGTCTATATTTGTGTATTTTCAGCTATATAGAACGGTTTTAGGTTAAGGGGGTATGGGTTTGGTGTTATTGGGCCTTGAAATTGGGCCAAAGACAAAAAAACTACAAAATTCATAAAGACGGGATAAACCAACCCGACACTAATTCCTCCTTCTAAAATTATATACAACTATAATATAAAAATATAAAACTAATTTTATGATTAAACTAAACTATATTAAGACATGAAACTATTTTTGTGTTTTCAAGATTATATAAAAATAAAATAAGGTACTATTTTTTGTATTTTTTTATTTAAATTTATGAAAGATACGTAAACTAAAATATTTTTGTAATTTTTATTTTTTTTGACGAAATAAAGTAAAAGAGTCAAAATTAGTTGAAATAAAGATATTAAGCCTAAATTAAATATTTATGTGCTAAAATATGAAAAATCTTGGGGAGGGTCAAAAATGACATGTCTACAGCTGCCCCTCTTTGACAGGAAACGCGAAGAGTTTTCAGACAAAGAACGACTAGACAGGCTTTTTGGCCCGACCCTTATTTAAGGAAACCAAAACTAAGAGGAAGGAGAATGTGATCGAGCCCTGGTATTTGAGCTGCCTACATATCCTTGGCTATAAAGGAATCAGGCCACGTGTAGTTCAGAAGTGAGTGAGATTATGGAGTATACCGAGATAGAGAGCTGGTCGAGGTGCCGTTCCGCCGAGGTTCCGGTCCGCAGTCCTGATGTTACATCAAAAATCAAAACATGAAAACGACTGGCTAAGCCTATCAACTACGAGTTACAAGATTCCTATCTATAAGTCTTCTGAAGCTTGATCTTGAGTCTTGAGTGGTTCTTCATGCATACTTTAGATTTGAACCTTGACGCTTGCTAGTTGCAGGTGCTAGTTCGTTCTTCTTCAGCTTTTCAGACCACAATGACCTCAGCCCTGTCTTGAGAAGCTCACACCTTTCATTAACTTCTGCATTTGGATTCACTTCTTGTCTTTCTTTTTGTTTTTTTGTTTTTTTTCTGGATTGTGACTAACTTATGTTGATCATCTTGGATTGCTGACTCGCATTCTTGACGCGAGCTTCTTTTGTTGCTGACCTGAATTGCATTCTGAATTGAATTCTCTTATTTTCTAGGCGGGCGCCTGATTGCTGAACTTGAACCGTCTTCTCTTGTTACTTGACACTATTTTCCCTTGCACCTTGAACCATTTTCCCTTGAAACTTGAACTATCTTCCTTCGAAACTGCTTTCCCTTGAAACTCGAGTTGTCTTCCTTCGAAACTGCTTTCCCTTGAAACTTGAGTTGTCTTCCCTTGTTCTCTAGGTAGGCGCCTGATTACAACAAAACAGACAAAACAAAAGAAATTTTTTTTCTGCCCCAGTTTGCACTAGGAAGATTTGTGAGTTATTAGCAAAATTGTAAACCACTTGTACTATTGATGCAATGATGAGAGTAAACAAAAGAATAGACTAGGAAAACTATAAACTAAGCTTGACTAAAGTAAAGACTGAACCTATTCTCCAGGCGGGGCCCCTGATTTCAAGAAAACTAGACATTGATAACTAAAAATTGACCCCACTTCTTTCAAATTCAGACTTCCTTTTTTTTTAAAATTATTATCCTAGGAAAAAATTCATCGGACTAGGTTTTCTATCTTAGGAGAAAGATTCATCAGACTAAGATTTTGATCATATGAGAAAGTTCATCAGACTAGATCTTTTTTTTGGTATCTTAGGAGAAAGATTCATCAGACTAAGATTTTTATCCTAGGAGAACGTTCATCAGACTAGGTTCCCTTTTTTATTATCTTAGGAGAAAGATTCATTAGACTAATATTTATATCCTAGGAGAAAGTTCATCAAACTAGGTTTTCTATCTTAGGAGAAAGATTCATCAGACTAAGATTTTAATCCTAGGAGAAAGTTCATCAGACTAGGTCTTCTATCTTAGGAGAAAAATTCATCAAACTAAGATTTTGATCCTAGGAGAAAAGTCATCAGACTAGGTCTTCTAATTTATTATCTTAGGAGAAAGATTCATCCGACTAAGATTTTGATCCTAGGAGAAAATTCATCAGACTAGGTTTTCTATCTTAGGAGAAAGATTCATCAGACTAAAATTTATATTGGGAGGAAAATTCATCAGACTAGGACTTTTATCCTAGGAGAAAAAATGTGAAGATCAATGGCAAGATTTTATGCACAATAGCAAGACAAATAAAGGCAAAGATTTGAGAAACTTCCCTTTGTCGGCTCTTCTCGTCTTTTCTTTTTCTTCTATTTTTTTTCTTTTTTTCTTTTTTTTGAACCACTTTCCTTGCACTGCTTTGTTTCCTGTTCCACACAAAGAAAAATTTGTCAGTTTTAAAAATGGTGGTCGGTTTGTGGCCTTGAGTCTTGGGCATCTAGGTTTCTGCTTAATCAGCTTAAGTCGGTTTTAAGAGACTTTTGCTCTGCATCAACCCTAATTGTTTCACACCCGGTACCATTCGAAGTTATCCCAACTAGATATCTTTTCTTAGATGACCTTTTCTGATATCTTGAATGACTTCCTGCTTTTGAGCAATTTGTCTGTCAGAGAGAATCACAAGTTATCTTTGCTTACGCCAAATAGACTGACAAGAGTCTTTTGGGGGAGCCTTTGCATGAATTGTCAAGGCACGTTGACAGTAACAACCGAGTGTACTGGCCAAATTTACTTTGTGCAACTGAAAAGCTGGTAGCAGATTTTGAAATCTTTTCTTGCTTGTTTGACAAGGACTGACTCAGAGAGAAGGACACAATGCTATAAAGAAACAATATTAACAAGAAATTCCCCTGTATGAAGGACAGAAGGAAGAGTTTTTTTTTTCACGAACTCAAACACTTGAACAGCAAACCTCGGGCAGCAACGACTTCAACAACCTTAAGCTCGACCCCGTTTACAAACCAAAATCGGAAGATAAACTGAAATTCGACTCTTCACTCACTCAATTTTTTCTCTCCAATTTTCTGAAACTCTGAAGAAGAAGAAGAAGGAGCAGCGTCGGAAAAAGGGGTTCTTAGGTTAGGGATTTTGGTGAATGGTGGCGGATGTTCTTGGTTGATAGCGGATTTCGCTGGAGCAAGCTAGGAGTTGGAATGGAGGACTTCGTCGGTGGAATCGCAGCTGTTTCGAATAATTGTCGCCGGATTTTCGGTGAGGTGGGTCGAGTCCGGTGAGAGACGGAGACATGGGCTGCTGTGTACGCTTGGTCGCCGGAGTTATGGTGAGGAAGACGAGTTGGATATCTCCTAGGGTTCTTTTGTTTTCTGATTTTGGAAGATGGAGAAGAGAGGTCTCAGAGCTGTCACACCTCATTTTTTCATCACCCCGAATGATAATGTATAAGGGAGTTTTTCCCTTTAAAGTGACATTATTCGGATCGAGATTATTTATTTATTTAGAGTCGTCACTTGGGATAGGTTTGGCTTTTGGTGTCCCAAGTCACCGGTTTATCCTGAATCCCGAACCGATGAAAATTTTCGACTTCCCAATTGGAGTCTGCGAACCAGAAATTCTAAGTAAGGAATTCTGTTGACCCGAGGGAAGGTGTTAGGCACTCCCAGATCCCGTGGTTCTAGCACGGTCGCTTAAACTATTATAAATGGCTAAAATATGATTTTGATACATGTTGTAGCTTATATGCTTTATTACTTTAAACCACTTTTATCATTATTTTAGAAGAATTGCAACGTCGTGAAAATGCATCTCGAACCACGTCACATCAATGCACCCATGGTTGTTAACACATTTGACCTCGTTGAGATTTGGATTCGGGTCACATAAATGTGCACCCGAATTTTAGGAAGATAATGTTATTATAGTGCGCGCCTAAAGAGACTAACGTGTTTTTATCTTTGGAGAAGGTCGTGAAATTCGTTAAACGGCCCTTCCCGAATTCTAAGTATTTGAATATAATATTTATTGAGGACCCCGCAAATTTCTTTTTTGGCGAGGCTCATCTCATATTTTATTTAAAAGGCAAGCCTAACGTGAGTATGATTTTCTATTTATTGTGTCTCTAAAAATAAAGGAAAGGTCCTAATTCGTTGACATTGTTTAATAAATGACCAAGTTTGAGCCCACAAAACTATATTCCAAATCAGTACCAAAACGGGCACATAATTAAGCAAGACTTGGGCCGTCCAGTTGAGTATTGAGGCCCAGCCTGTGGTAGTTGATCACTGAAGCAACGGTCTAAACCAAATGTCTATGGATATTGACACAAAGGGTTCAAATATCTTATCTGATGAATTCAAAGACTACTCAAATAAAGAGAAAGCTTAAGAACATGTATCATGGTAAAACAATGTGTTCATTTTACCTTGAACCAATTGGTTAGGAATCCAAAACAAACTCTTTGCAGCAAATTAATTTCCCTGACCACGTTCGAATTGCTAGTTTCCAGTCATCAATTGCAAACAAATTTTAGTTTGTACACACTAGTTAACTTGATTATTTTATTAATACTAACATAGATAAGCTAAATCATCCTTCATTCCAAATCTGACTACATAACAACGAAACAAGCCATTAGTGACCTATTATATTAACTAATGCCATACGAATTTATGAAGATACATGCTAAACTTAAAACCAGAAATGACATGAATATCACATACCAAATCAAATTAGTTACATATTTGCACCATTTCATATTTAACTTTAGACAAAATGCTTAACTAGCAAAGTATTAGTTACAATGAAACTACGGCATGGTCAATTACCAACTAAAACAATCCAAACAGTCCAGAAATGATTCTAATTAACAATTCTTAATACTATTCAAATCAAACAAACTAAATATATATCACCACTCCTCATCTAAACAACTACAGCCGTATATATCCAAATGAACACATGATCACAGATCAACTCATTCCAGTCCAATTTGTGATTACATCAGCCGTAAATTTGAGTGTTTACCTGAATTTGAAATTGAGAAGAAGGAGAGGTAAACCAGCAGCAGTAGATAGCAAACAATATACCAAGAGATAACCAATCAACAACAAATGCACAACCCAGAAATTGAATCACAACCCAGAAAAATCACTCGAATGCACCCAAATTTAACCGAGACTGAACTTAAAATGCCCTAGAACTTCACTGGAACAAAACTCAAACGAAATCCAAACTAAGTAACCCCAAATTCACTCTAATAAGTCACTAAACACCTCCAAAAGCTTTTAGACATCGAGCTTAGAGCAGGAATCAAGAGAACCAAAGAGGAATTTGAAAATGACTAAAATAGGCAATGAAACAGTGAAATATTTTTTTTTGGTTTTTCTGTTTCCTGATGTTTTTGTATTTTTTTATATTTGAATTTCAAATGCAGATCTGAAATTTAGAGAGAGAGGGAGAGAGGGCTTTCAGTGGGAATCTTTGATGGCTGAAGCTTCTAGAATCTTTTCAGGGGGTCTAGCCTTGTAAATGAAGGTATTGGAGTTGCCTTTTATAGGCAAGAAATGGGGCCGAATGTTCTGGAGTGTTTTACTAAATTTCCCCCCTTTTATATTTCAGAAATTAGCATATTAATCCTGAAGTTTTGACTTGTTACCCAAGTTACTGCATTAAGAGTGCAGAAACTTACACTAAGGCCCCCTTCTAGAAGGCCCTAGGGTGTTCTTCTACCTATAGAATACCTATACTACCCTTATTTTGGTTTTGAAATTACTATTCTTAACAAAATAGCCCTTTCCCATGCCCAAACTACCCTTAATTACCACCTGAAATTATTGACTCAAGCAAATCCTTTACTTGAGTTAAAAATTAACTATAGTTAATCCTAGTGAATCTAAATCAGCTATAGCCAATAAACAAAACTAAATTTTAACTTTAATTAATACTAACTAACCTAAATGCTTTAGTTAATACTGACATTAGACTAAAGTAACCAACAATTAACAGAAAAATGAACTAATAGCTGATAAACAAACACTGAAATCATAAACTAAAATCATGAACTAGTAAACACGAATTAAACAAAAGATTGAAACTAAAAATAGAACATAATTATGAACTGAATCACAACTAATTCCAATAAAACGAGAATTAAACCAAAACAGTAAGAACAAATTAAAAATAACATAGTGCTTGAAACTCCAAAATGGGTGAAATCAGAAAACCTTAGATCTAACATTGGAGAGGTTTTGTTGGGATTTGAAAGGTTTTGGCTTGGGATTAGAGATGAGGAGGGTTGGGAGACTGCAGGGTGTGAGTTTGAGCCGGTTTGGACAAGGTTGTATTTTGACCGGATTTTCAACTCAAGATTCGAACAAATAGGTGATAATTCGAGGGAAATCATCGGTAGGGTTGGAATAAGGAGACAAAGGAGAGTTAACGGTGTAAGTTTGGTGGTGGTTTGCGTCGGCGCCGCCACCGGCGGCTTAGGGATTTTAGGGCGGCGCAACTAGGGTTTGGGTGAAGAGGGGTGTGAGGGAGATGAGTGGACGGGGTTGTGGTTATGTTCGGACAGTAATATATAAAATGGCGTGGGCTTCCTGGCCGTTTGATCAAATAACATCGACGACTGAGATTGCTCGTTGCCAAAACGGCGTCGTTTCGATTAATTTCTGAATTGGACTGGGTCGGGTGGCTTGGGTTGTGGATTGGATGAGTTTAATTTGTTTTGGGCTTGCAAAATAACAAGAACATGGCCCAACTCGGCTATTTATATGGACAACCCCCCTTTTGTATTTCTTCTTCTCTTTTTTTTTTTCATTTGTTTTCCTTATTTATATTTTTTGTTTTCTTTTGATTTTGTTAAAAAATGACAACAAATAAAATCAAAGACAAAATTGACTCTAATGTGATATTATTTAATTTCCAAAATTAACTAATTTCTAATTTTAAACTAACATTAAAACAAATTCCACAAATTAAAAATAAAAGTGCAAAGAATCATTTTTTTTGTCATTTTCTTTGTATGTAAAACAATTTTACTATTAATCAATACTAGAAATATGAAATTAAATCCCAAACAAATACCCAAGGTATTTTTGTATTTTTCATATGAATTAAAATGCACAAATAAAATGCAACAATTTCCGGAAAATAACACAAAAATTCACAAAAATTGTAAAATAATAAAGAAGTTGTTTTGTTTGAATTTTTGGGAATAATTTGCTTAGAGCAAAAAATCACGTGCTCACAGGCGCCCCTCTTTGCCTGGAAACACGAAGAGTTTTTGTGCAAAGACAAGTGAGCGGAAACGAGCGATTTTTTGTCCGTTTCAATACTCCGTGTGAAGCAATTTTGAAAGAGTTGACCGCACCCTGCTTCGGACGTTGCCTACATATCCTGGGCTAAACAGGAATCAGGTCAGTGTAGTTCGGATGTGTCTGGTAGCTGGGACTACCGGGAGCTGTGATTTCACTGCTATTGCTGCTGCTACTGCTTGCTGACCTCCTTATTACACCAAAAGAAAAATCCAAGCTAAGCTAGTTATGCCTATCAACTACGAATTACAAGATACCTATCTATAATTCTCTTGAAACTTGATCTTGAGTCTTAGCTGATTTTGCTGTAGACTTCGACCTAAATCTTGATGCTCGCAAGTTGTAGATGCTTGTTTCTTTCTACAGCATTGAGTCAAAACAAGATTGGCGGAGCTTGCAACTTCGATCAAATTTTGGGCAACCCGCACCTTTATTTGCTTCAGCACTGGAGCTCATTTCTTTTTGTTCTTCTTCTTCTTTTCTTTATTTTGGATCGAGACTCGTTCCATTGGTCATTTTGTATTTTGAGGTCAACCTGCTTAAGACATCAAAACAAACAAACGAACAAAATTTTCTGCCCCAGTTGTCACTAGGAAAATTTCGTGAGTTAGTTGTGACACATGTCTAAACATTCAGATTAAGATTATATATCTTTGCGAATGGAATCCTCGGTTTTTGGCCGGGATTTGGATAGAAAAAGCTCCGCGGTGTTTTGGCCGGGAGATCCTCGGTTTTTTGACCGGGATTTGGATAGAAAAAGCTCCGCGGTTTTTTGGCCAGGAGATCCTCGGTTTTTGACCGGGATTTGGATAGAAAAAGCTCCACGGTTTTTTGTCCGGGAGATCCTCGGTTTTTGACCGGGATTTGGATAGAAAAAGCTCCGCGGTTTTTGGCCGGGAGATTCTCGGTTTTGGCCGGGATATTTAAGAAGTGGGATCCTATGCTACCATGATTTGTTTTTCTTTTGGGATTTTCATTTTCATCTCTTTTCTTCTTCTTTTCTTTGGTTCTCCTCTTTATATGTTTTCCTTCTTTTTAACAGAATGTTGAGGTAACTTCCTTTTTGGTCGTTTTCCTGCTGCAAAGCTGTTTCGGCACTTGCACATTTCATTTCTTTTTGGGTTGCACCTATTTCTGGCATGGTTGCTTTGAACAAGACCTGTTTTCAACAAAGAACAATTTGTTAGTCGAAACGGTGGTTGGTCTTGTGGCTTTTGCTCATTCCTATTGCTTGATCCCGGCCCCATTTCCGTTGAGAACTTTGCTGCTTGTTGATCTTGAGTGCGAATATCTTTCACATTGACCGGGTTCAACCTTTGGATTTCATGATGACTTGCTCATGTGGGTTCTAGTTTTTCCACCTCATTCTGCTTTTCATACCTTTGCCTTTTTCTAATGTCTGTTACTTTGGAAGCAAATCAACCACCATGGTCAGTCGGGATTGGACTGACGCACCACTGAGGTTGGGTATTTTCTTTGACACTTGCCGGGCGGAGCCCTGTGAAGCCGGTCCTGCCACCTTTTCTTTGTAACAGTTTCGGAATTCAGAGTTACGCCGAAAGGGATTCAAGGAAAGGTAAATAGAGAACAGAATAATGAATTTTAAATAGAAGCGCCCCTTTCGAGGGAAAAGAAGGACTTATCTGGGGAGCATGCTGGCTTCAAACTAACATGACATGCTTCTTGGACTAGATGTCTGACCCGCACCAACTTCTAGTTTCTCATGAACCAACTGATCCGTGTTTCCAAACCAGGGAACCCTGCCATGACTTTTAGTGATGAAATATCCTCTTTTCGGTCGACAGCGCCCTTTGTGGGTTTTCGCTAGTCGAACTCTCTCATTTCTCTTCTCATCGTCGCCCGATAGTGCTCTTTATGAGTTTTCACTAAGCGGACTCTCTCATTTTTGATTTCGCAATTTAGAATGCATCGGTTTTCAATGATGTTTCTCAATTCCCACGCCTTTAGCCATTGATATGAAGGACTTGTACCGGGTTTTGGGAAAAAGAATTGTGGACAAAATTGCAACTTTGGAACCATTTGGACGGAGTCATGGTCGAACCATTATAACATCTGCCTCGGTTTTGATTTTCGGGGGAATTTGGATTTTTGTTGTGGTGTGACTGAACCCCAGGGAGGGGCTGCCTACGTATCCCTTTGGAATCAAGTCAGACGTAGTTTAAGTAACATTTTTTTTATATCGCTTCCGAGTTCCAAAGAGGGTGGCCAAAGAAATGTAACCAGCTCAAAGGGTTTACAAATGAGTTGATAGTGTTTGGGGTAGCGGGAATAAAAACCTTTGTCATTTCAAATGCTCAAAGACATCACCGAAGCAAATTTAGACATAGTACCTTTTTACTGCATCCGCATTCACCGCTGCTTTGGGATCATTTCCTTTAATATCACCCAAGTACAATGCTCCCCTTGGTAGTATTTTTCTAATAATATATGGACCTTTCCAGTTAGGAGCAAACTTTCCTTTTGCTTCCTGATGATGAAGAAGAATATGCCTTAACACCAATTGCCCAACCTCAAATTTTCTGGGTCGTACTTTCTTATTATAGGCGCGGGCCATTCTTTGCTGGTACAACTGCCCGTGACAAACTACAGCCATCCGTTTTTCATCAATCAATGTCAACTGTTCCAATCGAGTCTTAACCCATTCACTATCTTCGATCTCTGCTTCAACAATTGTCCGGAGCGAAGGAATTTCCACCTATGCCGGTATCACAGCCTCGGTTCCATAAACTAACAAATACGGGGTTGCTCCTACCGATGTGCGCACTATAGTGCGATATCCTAGTAAGGCAAAAGGTAACTGTTCATGCCACTGTCTGGAGCTCTGGATTATCTTTCTCAAAATCTTCTTGATGTTCTTATTAGCTGCTTCAACAGCGCCATTGGCCTTGGGCCGATAAGGAGTGGAGTTTCTATGCATTATTTTGAACTGTTCACATACTTCCTCCATCAAACGACTTTTCATGTTTGCAGCATTGTTTGTGATAATAGTTGCAGGAATACCGAAGCGACAAATAAGGTTCGAGTGTACAAAATCCACTACAACTTTCTTAGTGATTGTTTTGAGAGTGATGTCTTCGACCCACTTTGTGAAGTAATCAATAGCAACCAATATGAATCTGTGACCATTTGAAGCTTTCGGTTCGATCGGACTAATGACATCCATACCTCAGGCGACAAAATGCCAAGGCGCTGACATAGGATGTAATTCTATTGGAGGTGCATGAATCAGATCTCCGTGCACCTGACACTGATGACATTTTTGGACAAAGTTGAAGCAAACTTTCTCCATAGTTATTCAATAATACCCGGCTCGAAGTATTTTCTTTGCCAGGACATACCCGTTCATATGAGGTCCACACACTTCTGCGTGCACTTCCTGCATGATTCTTCCAACTTCCTTAGCGTCAACATATCTCAATAAGTTGAGATCCGGGGTTCTTTTATACAAGACCTCACTACTCAAAAAGAAACCACTCGCATACCGCCTAATGGTCCTCTTTTGATCTCCGGTAGCATGTTCGGGGTACTCATGTGTTTTCAAAAACCTCTTAATATCATGGTACCATGGCTGGATGTTTGGCCCTGTTTCAATTGCATTACAATAACCATGCCTTTCCCTGATTTGGATTTCCAAGGGATCGATGTGGGCATTTCCTGGATAAGGCAACATCGAGGCTAAAGTAGCAAGTGTATCAGCTAGCTCATTGTGGCACCGAAGGATGTACCTGAAGTCTATTGATTTGAATTGTTTGCTGAGATCTTCCACATGCTGTTGATAAGGAATAAGCTTGACATCTCGAGTTTCCCACTCTCCCTGGGCTTGGCGGATAATCAAATTTGCATCCCCCATGATCAATAAATCTTCAACATCTTGGTCAATCGCCATATTCATGCCCATGATGCAGGCTTTATATTCCGTAGTATTGTTTGTGCAGAAGAACCGGAGCCTAGCTGTAGCCGAATAATGCTGACCAGTAGGTGAGATCAAGATTGCCCCAATCCCTACCCCTTTGGCATTCACTGTCCCATCGAAGAACATTTTCCAAGCATGAGTGTCTTGAGGGACTATTTCTATTGTGTTTACCTCTTCATCTGGAAAGTATGTGCTCAACTGTTGGTATTCTTTGTCAACTGGGTTTTCAGCCAAATGATCTGCCAATGCCTGGGCTTTCATCGTCGTGCGAGTAATGTAGACTATGTCAAATTCAGTGAGCAAGATTTGCCATTTTGCTAGTCTTCCAATGGGCATCGGTTTCTGGAATATGTACTTCAAAGGATTCAACCTGGTTATGAGATAAGTAGTATGAGCTTGAAGATAATGTCTCAACTTTTGAGCAACCCACGTCAGGGCACAACACGTTCTCTCCAATAAAGTATATTTGGCCTCGTAGCTAGTGAACTTCTTACTCAGATAGTAAATCGCTCGCTCTTTATTGTTGGTTATATCATGTTGCCCGAGGACAAAACCAAAAGAATTCTCCAACACTGACAGATACAAGAAGAGAGGCCGCCCAGCCTCTAGTGGGACCAAAACTGGAGGGTTCGACAAATATTCCTTGACTTTGTCAAAAGCCTCTTGACATTCAGATGTCCATTTGATTGCTGCGTCTTTCTTTAATATCTTGATATATGGGCTCACATGTGGTAGTCAGTTGAGTAATAAACCGACTAATATAATTTAACCTACCCAATAAACTCATCACGTCTTTCTTAGTTCTCGGAGGAGGTAGATCTCGGATAGCCTTTATCTTTGTTGGATCTAACTCAATACCTCTCCTGCTGACTATGAAGCCCAGAAGTTTGCCTGATGGGACTCCGAAGGCACATTTAGCCGGATTCAGCTTCAAATCATACTTGCGCAACCTTTCAAAAAATTTCCTCAAGTCTCGAACATGGTCATCCTGGGTTCTAGACTTGATAATCACATCATCCACATACACCTCTATCTCCCGATGCATCATATCATGAAAAGTGGTAGTCATGGCTCTCATATAGGTTGCCCCGACGTTCTTCAAACCAAACGGCATAACTCGGTAACAGTAGGTACCCCAGGGTGTAATGAAAGCTGTTTTCTCGGCATCTTTTTCGTCCATCAACACCTGGTGATATCTTGCATAACAATCCACGAATGACTGTATCTCATGTTTGGCGCAGTTATCTACAAGGATGTGGATGTTGGGCAGAGGGAAATTGTCTTTGGGGCTTGCCCTGTTCAAATCTCGGTAATCCACACACACCCGGGTTTTCCCATCTTTCTTTGGCACGGGAACTACATTAACCAGCCACGTAATTTACTGGGCCACCCGGATTACCCCTGCTTTCAGCTGTTTTGTGATTTCTTCTTTGATCTTATTGCTGATATCAGTCTTAAACTTTCTTTGTTTCTGCTGAACCGGAGGACAATCAGGGTAAATTGGCAATTTATGCACCACTAGATCGACACTCAATCATGGCATATCATCGTACGACCAAGCAAACACGTCTTTAAACTCAAATAGAAGTTGAATTATTGCATCCCGCGTTTTCTCCTCAGTGTGAATGCTTATTTTTGTTTCCCGAATTTCTTCAGAAGTTCCCCAATTAACTGGTTATGTATCATTAAAGTTCGGCTTAGGTTTATTCTCAAATTGTTCCAGTTCTTGATTTATTTCCCAAAAAGCCTCTTCTTCATCATATTCCAGTTCTTGGTTCATGATTTCACAATTAGACAGCATGTCTGGATCTGGGCGTGAAGTTCGCAAGCATGTCATGTTATTTAAAGCCGCATTATTATAATTGAAAAGAAGAAATAAAAGAGAAAAATAGCAAAAATCAGAAAGAATAAAGATAATAAATGATGAAATATTGATTTCATTTCTTGGGATTGGGAAGATAACAGGGTTTACATTCAGGAATTTAAAGATAGAAAACCTAAAGAACAAACATCCGAGCCACACCCTGGGGTAACTCGTGATGCAGAAAAAGTGGCAGGACAAGTCTACCCGGACTCCCGCCTGATCGGGAATGGCGTAGCCTTCCAATTTTGAAGTTTAGCATCTGGTCCCATGTAGAGCACCTCAGCGGTGCTAGTACCTTCCCCTAGCTGAACCATGTTGGTTTCATAAAGCATTTGCCTCATAGCTCCACATATATCTTTGATTTCTTCGGCCGTGAAGGCCTCACCATATTCATTCTAGCTGTATTTTGGCTTGACAAAGGTCTGATATAGATGTGGCAATGGCTGTGGCAAGGCCCATCCCGAAAACCTATCCCGAAAAACTTTTCTGTTGTGGGTAGGGTTATTGGCTCCGATATTTCTTGTAGAGCTTTTCCCAATCCTTTTCCCGGCTTGAAACCATGTTTGATCATCTCTTTTGCCACCATGACCGAAGCATTATATAGGAAAGGTTGGGGGCAAGGGCTCCCCTTTTCGTACTGATCCGCCACTACAACTTCGAAAGCCTGATAAACAATGTGTTCACTTCCCTCCCTAGCCTCCAAACATGGGATAGATGGGTCCCGATAAATAGACTGCTCGACTTCTCCGTGGACCACAATTTCCTGATATTCATACTCGAACTTTACCATTTGGTGAAGGGTGGAAGGTGTGAGCACGTGATTTTTGCCTTACGAAAACTACTCCAAAATAAATCAAAAATAAAATAATTTTTTTTACTGTGTAATTTTTTGAATTTGCGTGGTGTTAAATATTTGTTGTATGTCCGTAAATGTTTACTTTGTCATAATAAAATGAAAATTAAAATAAAATACATGTTGCATGCATATAGGATTTAATTATGTATTTGAAAGATAATTTAATAAAATCACCAAAATATGCATTTTGTTCTATTTTTTATATTCCACTGTGTGATTAATGTTTTATCTGTATGTTGAATAGTTGTTATGAAGTGATTAATATTTTGTGTAAGGTTAAAAATTGTTTTATAATTTTTGTTAGGATTTTATTTTTAATGATAAATAATAAAATAGAATAAAAAAATAATAAGTTGTAAAATAAAAATTGGACCTGGATTAAAATCCAGGCCCAAATCAAATTACCCCCCCCCCCACAGCCCAATCCAACATCCCCCTGTCCGGTCCAATTCGAACAAGCCTAAACGACGCCGCATGAGATACCTCAAATCTGAGCCGTTGATTCATTGCAATCAAACGGTCCAGTTCAGCTTCTGCATAAATGAAACGACGACGTTTAAGGGCAACTAGATCTGAACCGTTCATCCATCTTGATCCCACGGTCTTAAAAACTCACCCAAACCCGATCCATTTCAACCCCGGGTTGACCCCTTTCCCCAACTTAAATCAAACGATGTCGTTTGGATAAGTGGATTGATCTCAACCGTGCATCTTAATTGATCCAACAGATGAGATCAATCCACCCCACCCCTATATAAGGCTCAAGCCCCTACCCCGGCCCCTAACAGAACACCCCCCCCTCCTCTCACTGTTCATCATCGTCCCCAAACCCCACCCCTAACCCTAGCCGCCCTAGAATCCCACCGCCTGAAACCCGGCGGCATCAACGCCGCCGGTCACCAAAATAACACCCTAGAACCCCCTGAACATCCTCTACACAAATCTGACCTTAGTTTCCTTCGAATCAGACCCCAACTCTTCGAATACTAAATCGAAGGTGGGTCTGAAAACTCAAACCTTTCCAATGGCTTCCAAAATAACACCATAGTACCCCCTAGCATGCCTCGTTATGGATCTGAAGTTTGTTTGGCTCGAATCAGTTCCGAGCTTCTCGAATTTTCTTTTGAAGATTCGGACCAAACAAGAACAAACTCAGATCCGTTCTAAACTGACACCAAATGACCCCTAGGCTACCCTCACCCTTGTGTCGTATTTGGCCCCCCTCGAATCTGACCAGAAATGGTTAAGTCCAAATCGAACCTTCAAGAACCCTAGAAATACCAGACTTTTGGATTCTGTTCACTTCAGACGAAAGATTGAGGTTTAATCGACCTTAGTCAAAGTATTTTCAATAGAAAATACTTCGACTAAGGTCTGTTTGATTTCAAACAAAGTCCAAATCCAAATTGAGTTGAGTCCGGTTGAATTTGAAGGTTCAGAGGTAATTTTCTGTTTCTTGTGTGTATTCTACGTATATTCTATATTCGTTTCATTAGTTTGTCTAAATTTTCATAATTTTCTAGTCAATTTTGTTATACTGTCCCCTACCCGTCTACTTGATTCTAAATGTGAATTGTTTCTGTTGATTGTGATTATGTACAATGTGTGTAATCGACTCAATTAAGTTCGTCGATTAGTTGTATTGTGAATCTTGCTTCTGAAAATGTTGACTGAGACACCTTGTTTATCTGTTTGGAGTTGATTATTATCATTGAAATTAATCAATTAGTTCTTCCCAATTAATTGATTCTTGTTTAATAAATCAGAAAGTTTGTCAATGGTGTGTATATGTTGATTTCTGAACATTGAGTTTCAGGGCATTGTCAGTATATTGACAATGCTCCTGTGTTTGTTTGATTTTGTTCAAAGTTAAAGTTCGTTTGAATCATTATACTGAACTCAGTGTAATATTGTTGTGATGTTAAGTTTGAATTCAAGTTTACAAAAGTTGGTCAAATACAATTGTGTTAGGAGGTTCATAGGATTGGTTATAACTGTAAATCAGAAGAATAATCAAGTTTATACAGATTATAGAATCAGTTTTGCAGTAGGTTCTAATTTTTTAAGTAATAACAGTAGGAGTCAGGGGGCATTTCTGGGATAAAACAGTAAGGGTAATGTGACATAGTAGTGGGCTGAAAGTGGTTTGTTAATGGTTTTTAATTTAATAGGATAGTGGGAAACAAAGGGTAATGGGCTGCTGAAAAACAGGATAATAGCACTCAATAGGATTTAAAGTATTCAAAAGTAGTTTTAATGGAACTTTTCTGATTTTTTTTAAAGGAGAAAAGGGCCCTGGCAGCACTAGAAGGGTATAGGACAACCTTGTATAAATAGAAGGGGATTGGGACTGATTTAAGAGAGCTCTTTTAAGAAAGAAAAACAAGGAAAAAAGAGAGCTTTCAGGCAGATTTTTGAAAGAGAAAAATCTGATAGAGAGATTCTTTTTAAAGAAAAAAAAATCAGATTTGGGGGCAGATTTTAAGAGAGAAAAACAGAAAGAAAGAAAGAGATAAAAATAGAATCAGAAACAGAAATTTGAAAACAGAAACAGAAAAATCTGATTGAGGAGATTTTTTTTTTTAGTGTTCAAGAAGAAGAAAAAAAAAATCAGAAACAGGAATTTGAAACAGAAGAGAAACTAAAATCTGAAATAATGTCCCTTTGTTAAATCTGTTCGGATTTATTTGAATCCATAGTTCAGTCAAAATCTGAAGTTTTCTTTTAAAATACTGTTACTGTGCATCTGGGTTTCTCGGGTCTCATTATTGCTCAAGTCTGTGGAAAGACTA